>NC_090939.1:516530122-516831396 GCF_040938575.1 Ambystoma mexicanum
GGTAGTGCATTGACGTAAAAGAGCCCCTATGTTACTCTATGATCAGCCATGTATCCACTCGCCTGCCAATCAGGCTTGTAATGCTGGTCTCCACTTTGAGTGTAACAGTACTTTCATGGCTAAATGCATCTCCCTGGATGTTGTGAAAGAACAGTTTGTACATTGATAGTTGTAACAGAGGTCACAGCGACTCTGATTCAAATCTGGTCAAAGTTATAAAGTGTTGTAACTTGGATTAAAAAGAGTTTTTCCATTTTGTTTTGCTTGTGTTTCGTATTTCACCAGTGGCTGCTAAACAACATGTTTGCAATCTAATAACGTGTGTATTCATTTATTTTTATGAATTGACTGTCTTATGTTAAGCTGTGACTTATTTAGTGTCGATGTTCTGTTGAGAGGTCTCCATTCCACTCGCACCCTTCGCAGAGCGGCCTCAAATCTCATCTACTCTGTCCTAAAAGTTTTTTTTTTGGTAATGTAAGCGACTGGGCTGTGACTAGCACCATGTGGCTCTTTACTTCTGGAGCGGCTGGCTTTCTTGTTCAGGTCCCTTAGAAAAAAAGAAGAAAAATAAGAACAGGAGTCCCACAAGTCTAACACTTTCATCACTGGCCCTAAATAAGAAAGAATAGGAATACCAAATAATGTGTCTTTCTGGAATTCTATACAATAATTGGTAGACGCATTAAAGGTTTATTTCAGGCACACTTCAGGGAGTGAGTCACTGATTTAGTCTGTTCTTAAACGCCTCAACTGAGACTTTCATCCTTCTGAGGTCGATAAATGAGCACCAACACAGTTTGGGTGATATTGGGTGTATATTTTTTCTATATAAAGCACTTAAGGGGAAGTGCTATATAAAAACACATCATTATCATTTGGTCATGGACGTCTGCTTGCATTCACAGTAATTTGGTAATATGGGCCTATTCACACTGATCTTAGAAATACATATGGCGATCCATTCTTGTATGAAATGTACATCAAATTATAGTGATATCGTAACCACATTTTTCATAGTGTACAATGCTATGTGATGGCACTTCCTGTTTTGTCAACGGGTGAAAGGTCATGTTCCATCGCTACCCCCGATATCACTTCGAGGTGAGGTCAAATGACATCACTTCCTACGATGTCATCAGGTGGTCATGAGGCATGTGGTGTCACTTCCGCTACCCCTGGTATTTTGGTGAAATGACATCCCTGCTGAGTGCTGCAAATCCTGCTCGGATTAAATGGGGCAAGGTATTCATCTTGATTTCAGTGAGTGAGAGAGAACAGAGTCTAGGCTGCAGGGGCATGTTCATACCACTCAATGGAAATTTATATATTTAATTAACAGACTCTTCTTCCTTAACGCACTTGACCTATGGACTCACTACATGGTCAGCTTTCTCTCTCCTATCGCCTCTTCTCCCATTAATGGTGCCACTCGCAAGGTTCTCCTTGACCTCTTCTGCATTTCCAGAGTCATCATTAATGTCTATTTCAATGTAACCATCATGGTTCAGGGTCCTCAACCCAACCTTCTTCTCTTTGACAGGCTCCTCCCTCGCCTCTATAACCTCACCTCTGCCTCCGGCCAGGCTCCCTTGCCTTCGGTGCCTTCCTCCTCCTCTGCACAGGCCCCCTTGCCCACTGTGCCTTTCTCTTCCTCTGCACAGCCCCCCTTGCCCACTGGTTCATTCCTCCTCCTCTGCACATGCCCCCTTGCCCACTGTGCCCTCATCCTCCTCTTCACAGGCTCCCTTGCCCACTGTGTCTTCCTTCTTCTCTGTACAGGCACCCTTGCCTTGCCATACTGTCCTGGATCCCTTGTCGACCTTGGCTCCATCACCATTCTCCACTATCCCTCTGGCCCTCGTGACACCCTTGGGGTGACCACTGTCCCCTGTGCCCCCCCACCTGAGGAAGACCTTCAAAGATGGCAAGCTGCTACACATTGCCACAATCAACACTCGCACTGCCATCAAACAATTTTCTGACATCTGCAGCCTCCTTGAACTCATGGATCTTGATGTGCTCGCCATCACGGAGATATGGTTCAAGGACAGCTCCGTCACAAGCTTTGACATACTCCTCCCTGAAGGCTCCAAAGTCCTTTCTGTGCCCAGGTCAAAGAAGACAGGTGAGGGTGTGGGGCTTATATTCCCAGAATGGATACCTGTGTCCATCATCCCTACTCAGGCCTACTCCTCCTTCGAGTGCCTAGTTTGCAGACTCTCACTCTCTCCTAAATCTTCTCTCCTTATGGCCACCTTCTATCAGCCACCAGGATAGTCCACTCTCTTCCTCTCGGTATGGGCTGACCTGGTCTCCTCTCCACTTTCTCTCAAATCCACCAGATGAGTGTTCTTAACATCCATCTGGACTCTCCTGACCCCTCAGTTCCTTTCTGCAACCTTTGGGACTCTCTCTCCCTCTCTATCCTACCCTCTGGCTCCACGCACACCATGGGCCACACTTTGGATGTTCTCATCTCTGCTGACATCCCTCTCTCTATCCCTCTCACTACCTCTCTCTCTTGTACTGACCACTCTCTTCTATCAACACTCCTGAAGCTCTCCTCTCCTCTTGCAGTGGTGCACCCGGAACGGCCACTCGGCTTTAAAGTCACCAGACCCATGAAAAAAGTGACAGTGGCTTCCTTTAGCTCCACCTACTCCCCTCCTCCCATTCCTGCGGCTGACCCCCACCTTGACAAAGCCCTCACTAACCTCAATATTTCTATCACCAACACTCTTAATACTCTTGCCCCTCTCATGATGGTCTGACTGAAGCCTTTCAAAAAGTGCAACTCTTGGTACGACTTCGATCTGGCTGCCCTTAAGAGCAAATGTAGGTCAGCTGGGCAGAAAAGGAATTTGTCGGGCGAACCATCTGACAAACTGGTCTGTGGCCTCCTTCAAAGGCAATATCGAAACTCTGCATACTGTCCAAAAAAAGAGTCTTTATTCAAGCCTGCATCTCCGTGGCATCAATCAACACGGCCACACTTTTAAAAGTCTGTAAGGAACTGGCCAATCCTACATCAGCCTCTTCTTCTGTAACACCCACTCAGGACTTTTGCTCGGCCCTGGCTGCACACTTCATCACAAAAACCTAAGACATAATTTCCTCCCTCTTTTCCACACCAGAGCACACACCAGCAGAGGAGCCTCCCTTGCCCCCCCTCCACTCGCACTCTTTTCTCTCTCAACTGTCACACTGATGAGGTCTCCAGACAAGTCCGGTCAATGAAGGCTTCATCCAAGCATGTAGACCACTGACCCTCCAAAACCATTAAGGACAATATTGACTCCCTCGCCCCAGCCTGGCTGATCTCTGCAATCTCTCCTTTTCCACTGGAATTTTCCCAACTGCTCTTAAACACTCCCTTGGGCACCCACTGCTCAAGAAACCCTCTGCCGACCCCTCTATCCCAGCAAACTAGCACCCTATCTCTATCACTCCTTTCCTGGGCAAAATCCTAGAGAAGTTGGCTATCTCTCAACTGACCCTCCACACGGAATCTATTGGTTGCTTTCACAACCATCAGTCTGGCTTTAGAGCACCCGTGAAGACATGCTCTCAAACCTCAACACAAACACTCCCTCTGTCCTCATTCCCCTTGACCTCTCCCCTGCCTACAACATGGTTAACCACAACATCCTGATTGCATGTCTGGGTGACAACCTGGGAATCACAGGTCAGGCTCTGGCATGGTTAACCTCCTTTCTCTCCGACCGGCCATTCCAGGTGGAACCCGGAGCCTTTCACTCGAATATCACTCTCTCAACCTCTGGTGTTCCCCAAGGATTTAACTTACCCCCCTGGTTCTTCAACGTCTATATGGCTGCCTTGGCACTTTCAGCTCTAAGTTCCAGTGTTATATGAATGGCATGCAACTCTCCTTCAGGCTACCCTCAGCCCTCCTATACCTCGGTCATATCTGACTGTCTATCCACAATTCAATCATGGTGCGCTGCAAACAACCTCTGCTTCAACGCCAGTAAAACTGAGATTGTTCACATTGGGACTCCTGCTCCCGCTTTCCCAATTTCTCTCTGGCCGGCCCCCCTTGGCCCTGCACCCGCACCCACTTGAGAGGCAAAAAATCTTGGGGTCATCTTCGACTCCACTCCTGCTTCTCCTCTCACATTTCTGACATCTCTAAAAAGTCCAACTATCTGCTGCACCTTCTCAGAGGTACTCTACCTTTTCTCACTTTCCCCCAGCGACTCACTATCTCCGGAGGCCTGGTTCTCTCTAGCCTGGACTACCCAAACAGCCTCTTCCTCAACCTTCCTGCTTCTACCTTGCGCCCTCTCCAACTCATCCGGAACAGAACCACAATAATTATCCTTAGCCTCAAGCCCAGGGACCGCATCTCTCCGGCGCTGGAATCCCTTCACTGGCTCCCCGTGGCTGCAAGGATCAAGTTCAAGACCCTCTGCATTGTCCACAAGGATTTCTGGGGCCTGGGACCTACCTATCTGCAACATTGCCTATCTAAATACTGTCCCTCCTGAACCCTCTGCTCATCTACCTCCAACCTTCTGCTAGTGAGCCGGTTCTCCAAGCAGAGATTTGGAGTGAGATCCTTATCCTCAGCAGGTGCCTCCATCTGGAATAGCCTCCCTGCGACCCTCCGTCTTGAGCCTGATCTTCTTAAGTTCCGGAAAACTCTGCAAGACCTTCCTCTTCTCCACTTCCTTCTTTCTCCCTCTACCCTGCTAACCTACCGCTCTGCTCTTTTCCTCTCCCCCTCCTTTTTGCTGACTGGCCACCTGGTGAACCTCAGAGTCTCACAGGTCCCGGGCAACCCTGGCAGTCATCTATCTCTCACACTTCCCTCAGGGCCCTGCACTCTCCCACCCTCATTGCACTTGAGAAATGACCCAAGAGAGTGGCTCTCTCTGCACTTGCCCCAGACTACACCGACTGGGTGCACATTGGACCTCCCCCTCCCTGTATCTGTCTGTGCACTTGCACGATCTGAATGCACCATGCCGGAAGAGCGTCTGTCTGCTCTCCCTTGTCTTCAACCCATAATTGCACTGGTAAAACTGCAGAGTTGCGGCCAGGCCTATTTGCTTTGTCTCAAATGTAATTGTATTATATGCAAATACTCTGCCTGTACAGACTATTATCGTCTCAGAATTTCAAGGGCTCTGATTCGACTGTTGTCTTTCCCCATGTTCCCACCCTCCTTGAGCGCTTTGAAACACTTGTCTTGTGTATAAGCGCTTTATGAATACACATTACCATTACCATTGTGACGCTGGATGGTAATGTTGGCTCCACTGCTCCCCATACAGCATTGGTCTTTTACAATCCACAGCAGCTTATCACGACTCCTACTTGCCAAGGAAGTAAGGGCCAATATCTTATTAGAGTTTGTCCTTGGTTTGATTCTGTGCAACTGCTTCCACTATGTTCTGGTGAATTTCCTGATCACTGGTGTGTATACAAAAAGAGTTTAATAGCACCCTGAATGGCACCCATGTATGTTACTTATATAGTGTTTATAGAAATGGCTGATGGGCTGTTTGCGGTACTTAATTTTGGACACAATTGAAAAACACACATAGAAAGATGCAATATTCAGGTATTAACACACTAAAAACGAAAGAGGTCGCTGAAGAAAGTAATCAGCTCTCACTGTGTTATTTCTGGAACGTTGACCACCAGCAGAGATGTCACTTCTGGAATACCTCCAGTGCTATTTCAGAAATACCACCTCCAATATCGGCAATGTAAAAGGGCTATTTAAAAAAAAAATCAGCCATTTTCAGCATCAATGTAAAGGAAGATATGGATTATGCACAGTAGGGGCTCATATTACCACTGTTGATTTTCTTTATGCATAAAAGTATCAATTCTGGCCCTTTTATGCATTATATGGGTAAGTTGGTGAGAGGAGGCAATCCAAGATGCCCACCTTTTTATCCCCTCAACATGGGCATTTATAAACACTTTGTTCCCTCTATTGAAGGGAAGTACCTGTGCTTTGCTCTGTACAGTGAAAAGAAAGATTTTAAAAATGTCGGGACAGTTTGGATTTTTTACGTCCACCTTCAAGGTTAAGGTAAAAATCATTGCATTTTCTGCAAATAATCTGCCTAAAATACCACCACCAGTATTTCCATGGAATACCACCAATGGTATTTGGTCAAACCCTGAATTGGGTGGATGTTAAAATCAACACTATTTGCCAAATACCAATGATTTTACTGTTGTCACCTTGCTCTGAATGACTCCCTATGTCTGTGATTGTTTTCCATTTTCTTGTCCAGATCACTTTTCTCTTACGTGACCAGCAAAAGACACACATGCACATCAACACCAGATTCAGATGTATAGATACAAAGTCACGTGAACACACATACATCCTCCACCTATACTTAAAACTGTCACAAATACACTGAAACACATTAACACAATCGCAGACAATGAAACACAACCACACACAAATACACACGTGACTGTCTGGCAGAGGCTGACTGGCAAATCAAGGGGGTTGACTGTCTAACTGTAAGCCTGGGCAAAGGATGGCGGTGAGGGGCAAATAATGGACTTGGTGTGATGGACAATTAAAGGGTGTGAGTGGCAAGGAATTGGTGGTGGAGCAATGTAGGCAAGAGAAAAAGGTGCGTGTAACGGAAGGTGGTTGAATGAATAGTTCAAGAATGCTGCCAGCCACAGGGGAACAGAGGTCTGAGAGTTAATTGTAAGAAACAGAGGGGGCATTTAGAATGTCGTGCAAGGGAAGGGCACCAGAATATGATGGGTAAGGACATTAGGGTAAACGAAACAAAGGTACACCTCTGGAACAATAGGTCAGCAGGTTGACTGTTGCTGAGATCTATGTGTGACCTGCATGCTACTGCACCTGATGGTTGGAATGGCTTGAGCTCCTTTTTCTCTTCTTACTAAGTGATGCATGCTTGCTTTATGACCATATGTTTCAATTACTACTTCTCGTACATTATTTCAGGTTGCTTTATCTTTTGACTTGGTGCTTTGAAAGTACACACACACCTGTACAGACTCATATAATTACATTGTTTTCATCATAATTATCATCTTAGTTTGTTTCTTACATGTATTTGCCTCAGGGTATAGATGATTAATAGGCTTCCACACTGGTGCTTTGAAAACTATATTTATCGAACAGTATACTAGTTTAGTCCTTGAACAACAACTTTGCAGAAAGCATTTTTTATCTAATATTGAAGATAGAATAGGATAAGATAACCTCTCTCCTACACTCTGAATTGGAAACTGTGTAACCAGGAAGACAAGGCTCAAATATCCACCTTCCACACTTCAAAGATTATGTGATCCTGAGAAAATCACTTTTCATTGCTGTTTCTTGTTTTCTTTATCTGTAGAGAAAACCTTACTCATATGGTCTTATACCCTATAGTGTTACTCTATAAAGAATGTAACAATTGTAACAATGTATGTTAAGCACATTAGTGAAGAGGATGGATGACAAGTGTGGGTCTTAGGTTGTGTGGGGGGTCTACACAGGATTTTGTGTTTTGGGGGGGGGCAGGGAGCCAGGTATGGGTCTTTTGCCATGCCAGCTCATGTTTGAGTGTGAGAACAAACAGAAAACTCCTGGTTCAGCAATGGCCCTGCTCTACCAATTAATTCTGTAGCTTCACCACCTCTTTACACTGTTCTAAAACTAAAGATGAGATGGGTGGAGTTGTAGTCTGCTGTCAAATTACAAACTGTAACACATTGGAAACTGGGCTCAAATCATAAATTGAGCATTACTTCAATGATATTATCCTGGTGAATTCACTGAATATGTATAATTTTATATGTCTGGTAAGTGGGAGAATGTCCAGGGTTCTTGGTCTCTAAGAAACTACAAACACAACTGAAAAATATGTTGCATAAAAAGGAAGTAATGTCAATAATATCTACTATATATACTTGGGAATGTGTGGGGTCGGGGATGGTAATGAGATTACTTGTTCTTGAAGTTGGTGCTGCTGCTCTGTGGGCTCGGCCATTGCACTGTGGGCCAGAAAAGAAAACTTGCCCCCACACCAAATGTCGCGAGTCCTCCCCTGGTAACATACACTTGAGAAATGAAGGATAACGCATTACATTGGAGACACATGAGAAACACGACTTAAACTGCAATTGCACACCTGACAATGTATGATCAGAGGAGCACAGATAGGAGACATTAGAGAATTAATCATAACGCTACAGGAAAACATTCAATTTTTCTTTAAAAGTCTCCTCTTTTGTTATTATTATTATTATTATTATTATTATTATTTTGGTATTTATTGGGCGCTGAACTAGCTTCAAGAAGCAACAAAGCGCTTAGTAAAGGTATACAACAGTACAGATGCCTAACAGAGCACTTTTCAGCTGTAACAACAGAACAGATACAGCCAGGGTTAGGATACAAAGGGACACAGAGGAGGGGTACAGCTGTACAGGGTGGATGATGTCTAGCAAGTTAGGTGGCACAGGGGCGACGTGATGGCCTAGCTGTTGAGTAGGATTGTCTCCTTGAAGAGGTGGTTCTTGAGTTATTTTCTGAATTGTAGAAGCGTGGGGGCAAGTCTGATTCTAATGAGAGGAGGTTCAATATTCTTGGGGCGTAAAAACAAAATGCCATCCTTTCAATTTCCAGATGGCTAACTTAAATTAACCATGATTTGCTCAGCTTGAGGAAGCGTTACCGCTCTGTTTTCTGCCATAATGTCCCCGAGCAACCAGGCTTTCTGCAATTCCTTTGTGTTTCTGGTTCAGGAAATATCACTGAAAGTGATCATTTGAATCTCGAATTTCATTGCTTTGCCATCTGGTTGCCTCTCGTGTTTTTAGCTGCTCCACTCCACACACATGAAGATCAAGTGTGCCTATAATGCTTGCGCCTTCAGCCTTTCCTGAGGACAGTCCAATGGGTTGTGCACAGGAGACGGTAATCTGCATTGTTGGATCTGCTGCGTCATGGGGATAATTTGCGAATCTTGTCCAAGTGTTCAAGAGAAATGTTATCAATAAGGAAGGGGAGATATGTTATGACCCTTTCTTCCTCAGAACCAACTTTGTTTTTGTTTTGGAAAGGCCATTTCCCATGAATTCCCTGTTGATGAATCTTGGAGGCCCATGAGTCAGCCTAGAAGCTTCTGAGAAATCAATCTCGTTCAGCTGCGTCAGAGCACGTGGAGTCCATAAAAATGGCAGCAGTGCACAGTATGAATCATGATAACATAACATTTTATAATTCCAACGAATCCGAACGCAAAACAGTCAGCATGTAGATTCGGTACACATCACTGCAGCTTCTCTTTTACCACTGACAGATAGATGGTAAATTGGGGTAAGGCAGATAGTGTGGGCGGTGAGGATGGAGGAAGGGAGTGTGGGGAAGTTGCCATTCGGCAAAATAAATTCCACAAAGATTCATAGAACCTGTAGATTTATCAGGATTCACTCAGAAGTACACATTGTATACATACAATGCTTTTGCACTATTGAAAAAAGAGTTCAGATCAATGTTTATTTAATTTGTAAATGAATGTTCATAAGTTAAATTTGTAGTAAAAGAACCCAAATCGACATGTGATTCCTGAACGCATGTTGCTTCTTTACTGGAGAAATCTCTATTCTTGGAAAGAGGGAAAAAGGGGGAAACGAAAAACTCCTTCAAATAGCTATCTGAAAGAGGATCACTTTGAATACGTATAACAGAACCACCAAGAATGTGTGCAAAGAGAGTATTGTCATATCGCCAACCAGTATATGTCATGGAGGTCACCAAGTAACCTGCATCTTTAATGCAGCCATTTCAATATACAGGGTAAAAGGACAACATTTTATACTGCCACGGTTCTCATTTTATCATTGCAATCTTCTTTGAAATGGGAATAGCTTCATAGTATCATGCTGGTCATGATAGTATTGTGATGGGGAGTGTACATTATTCTGACTCGGTGAGGGCATGCGTTAAAACAGAGCATCTTACTTGCATTCATGTCCCTATTTCACCAAGCTAAAGACCATGAGAACATTCCAAATCAAATCAGAGTATTACTAGAGGGGTCTTCTGTCCCATGGTTCCCATCCTGATATGTCGATATCAGGGATTCTAGGAACCATCAGAAAGATGAAAATACATGGAGTATGCTGGTTAAAGCTGAAGCACGTTGGCCATGAGGAGAGAGGCCACTCAGAAGAGATGTGTTTGGTCAGTAACTGCAAAGGCTGAAGAGCGGACGACTGATGCTGGGAGAGGCTAGTAGGCCGAAGAAGCTGGAGAGGAGTTAAGAGTTTGCTGACTAGGCTGCAGAGCCTTTATACGAACGCAGAACCTGAAAATGCTAAAATACAGGGATGGCGAAAACGAGGAAATGACAGTGAAAATACGATGTGGACTCAGAGAATGAAAGCAGTGTTGATACCTAGAGTACATCCAATGGTGAGAGAGAAGAGGAAGGAATCCAAGCATTAGAAGTGCAGTGGAGTATTCAGGCTGGACAAAGCTGGGAGTTGCTGAGGGCAAAAGTGGGCCACGGAGGAGAACTGTAGAGAGCAAAGGAGAAAACGGCTAGGAAAGTGTACAAAACAAGAGCAGGGACCAATGGCAGTGGTCAGAGGAGGAATAAAGGCAGAACCACAAAAAAAGAGGACTGTGAGTACTACCAAGAATGAGAGCGAGAAACGCATGCTGGGATGTGTAGTCAAAACCCAGCAACACTTCAAGAGAGTATATATTGTTAAGTCTTTAACAATTATTTGTGCATGGCATGGGATTCTATATCCCGACAATGCATGATAAGGAGTGAGAAAGGAAAAGCTGATGCAGGTCAAATTATTTCAGCTGAGCGAGGAGGTCAAACTATCTGTGCCACGTCTATCGATGATAAAAGGGCAACACAACTGCATGGTGGGAAACAAAGTTCTATTCAATACAATAGGCCAATAGGACTCTCCGTCCTGTCCAAGCAGACAGCCCACATCCAAGCCTGCGTCTCTGTGGCCTCTAACAGCACAGCCAAATCCTTTAAAGTCTGCAAGGAGCTGGCCAATCCTTCTGCTGTCCCCACCTCTCATATTCCCTCTGATGGAACCTGTATAGCTCTTGCTTCTCACTTCACCACTAAAACTCAGGAAACCCTGTCCTCGCTCTCCTCTTCCTCTCCTTCTACCTTTCTCTGCCCTCTCTGGCTGCCTTTCCCTATCTTCCTCCCGTCTCCTTTTTCTCTCCGACTACACCTGATGAGGTTTCTAGACAAGTCCGATTTATGAAAGTGTTGTCCAAACAGGTGCTCTCCTGCTGCTCCAAAACCATCAAGGACCACATTGACACCCTAGCTCCATCTTGGCCGATGTCTGCAACCACTCTTTTGCCACTGGAACTTTTCCCTCTCTCCTCAAGCACTCCTTTGTGTACCCCCTCATTAAAAAGCCTTCTGCTGATCATAACTGTTGGGCAAACTACCGCCCGATCTCTATCACTCCTTTCCTCCTTTTATTAAACTCCTGGAAAAGCTGGCCTCTCCCAGCTTACTCTCCAGACTAAATCTGTTGGTTGTCTAAAGGACCAGCAGTCTAGCTTCAGAGCAGCCAGAGGGTTGGAAAATGCTCTCCTGAACACCCATGAAGATCTGCTCCCATATCTCGATTCAAGCCTTCCTTCTGTCCTCGTCCTCCTTCACCTTTCCTCTGCTTTTGACATGGTCAATCACACCATCCTGGTCAATCGACCCCATGAGAACCTGGGCATCAAGGATCAGGCCCTGGAGTGGTTGTCCTCCTTACTCCTGGACCGACCCTCTGAGGTCCAAATTGAGTCCTTTATCTCCACCACCTCGCTCTCCACATGCCGTGTTGCCCAGGGCTCTAACCTCTCACCCTGGCTCTTCAATGTCTACTTGGCCCCTTTGGCCCACCTTATCCCTGCCTTCTCCTCTAATTTTCAGTGTAATGCGGATGACACTCAGCTCTCTTTCAGGCTCCACTCAGCCTTCTCTCCTCTCTCACTCATTCCTGACAGCCTATCCACGATTCAGGATTTGTGCGCCTCCAACGATCTCTATCTTAATGCCAGTAAGACTGAGATCCTTCTCAGTGGCACCACTGCTCCCACTTTCCCTCTCTCACTATAGCTGTCCTCCTTGGACCCTCTTCCTTCACCTTCCTGAGAGACAAAAAACCTTGGTGTAATCTTTGACTCCACTCTCTCCTTCTCTCCTCACGTCACAGACCATGACAAGAAGGCCCACTACCAGTTGTACTTCCTCAGAGGTATTCTTCCTTTTCTCACTTTCCCCCAGAAGCTCACTGTCTCCAGAGCCCTGGTTCGCTTTAGGCTGGACTACTGCAACAGCCTTTTTCTCAATCTGCCTTCATCTACTCTCTGCCCTCTGCAACTTATCCAGAACAGCACTGCAAGACGTATCCTTGGCCTCAAGACCCGGGCCTGTACCTCGTATGCCTGAAATCCCTCCACTGGCTCGCAGTGGCTGGAAGGATCAAGTTCAAGACCCTCTGCATCACCCACAAAGCTTTCTGGGGCCAGGGCCTGCACTACATCCAACTCTCTATTACAAAACACATTACTTCTCGAGCCCTTCTATTAGCCACATCTAACTCGTTTAGGGTCAGACGCTTCTCCAGGCAAAGAGTGGGAGGTAGATCTCTCTTGTCTGCAGGTGCCCTCTTCTGGAATATCCTCCCTGTCCATCTCAAACTTGAGCCGGACCACCTTAAGTTCCAAAAGCAGTTCAAGACCTTATTTTGTGCTTCTGCTTTCTCTCTTTCTCTCCCCTGCTGACCTACCTGTCTTCTGTGCTGACTGGTGGCCTGGCTCCCCTCAGAGTCTCACTGTGTATCTTGCTCCTCCACGACCAGTCACCCCTGCACTGCCACCGGGCCTACTGTGCATTTAGGGGCTGTAACTGTTACCCTACAGTCCCCTGCCTCCTTGCACTTACCCTGAGCCACGCTGCCCTGGCTGCACTTATTGAGCAATGCTGCCCTTATTGCACTTCCCCTTTCCCTTGCACTTCCCCTTCTCCCTGCCCACCTGCACTTTTTGTGTTATTGCACTTGCATGATCTGAATGACACAAGGCCTAGTAAGATCATTTGTTTTTTTCCTCCCTCTGTCTTCACTCCCATGTCTTGTCACTCCTAGAAACACTTGTGTACAGGCGCGTTATAAATGACTTATCACATCACATCATATCAATAAGCCATTATTGTTGAAGTCAAGCCTTACTAATGACCAAGAGGCAAATGAAAATATATGTACTGGGAAATTCATTTTTTGGGGAAAACAAGAAGTATCGTTTGGAAATGTAGTCTTCCAAGAGTTAAATATTTTAAGCAAAGCTGCAGTATGACCAGAAGCAAACTTGTATGCAATGGCAATACATATTATTGTTATAACCAAGCCTTACCAAAGGTCAAATGTCATAAACAAACCCAGAAATGTTTTTCAAAAAAACTCTGACCAAATCTGGGATCACTATTTGTTGAAAGAAAGTCTTATAACAGAATACAAGACATTATTAATAGAAACACAATCTAACAGAACATCAGGATTTATCCTGATAATAAAATCTAATTTAATCTAACGCATGCTGTAACTCGACCTTTTGTGAATCAACCAAGAACCGTTGTTGTTATTCAAATTAAACTCTTTTCAAAATCATGACTCCTTGTAATACATCCATGTAATGTTCAGTGGTGAATGACCTCCTTGCCAGACAATGGGAGTCAATATGAGAATCCGGGTACATTAGATTGCAAAGAACCTCTGTAAAGGTCAAGCGAAAAACAGAGATTGATCAATGTAAAATGATGTTAAAACCCCAAAAGACTTACATCAGGAAAGAGGGTCTCTAAACATATGTTATGTACTCACTAAAGGATGACATGTATGTATGTGATATTTAAAACATCCTTAATTTCCTGCATCATCCTAACCCAAATATGTGCAGTGCCATGTGCACTTTTTACCTCAAATAAAGACAATATAATCCTGATTTCTGCAATAATAGAACCATTTGATCTGCCTATCATGTTATCTATACTCAGTACACAAGTATGAGGGAACATCTTGGAAACCTAACATCACCAGAAAGCAAAAGTTCCTTAGCAGATCCTTGGCAAAAGAAGCACCATGGTGACAAGAAGGGGGACCTCAAATTCTTCTGAGTGAAACACATCAGACCAGACGCGAGGATGGGCGATCAAAAAAAGAAACTACGTCAACAGGAAGCAATAATTATATGCAATCTAAGAACAATCTCAGAAGGCTTTAAAACTGATAATAAAATGCACCACTTGTTATAGCAATGTTATCTTATGTTATGTTGATTTATACCGTGCACCGCTACCACCCAGGGGCAGTCTCCAGGTGCTCGCATGGCTCTGCAAGAGAGGTGTTGGTGAAGTTAGTGGAGATTGGGTGAGAGGAGAGGTTCAGAAGCAGGAGGAACTGGCGTCTGTGAGTGTTGTTTTGCATTTTGGTTGTTTGTGCCCAAGGCCTTCTGCATTGTAACCCTATGGGTAAGATTCAGTGCCTCGGGTGTGTGGAAGTGTTTTGTGTTGGTGTTAGTGTGTTGTGTGGGTTATGGTGGGTTTGGTCATGTGCGCTGATTTGGTAGTTTCCTTAAGGGATCTAGAGTCACGGGTGGCCGTAGCAGTGGGTTGATCCAGTGTCTGGGTGTGTAGTTGCATTGTTTAAGGAGTATGTGGGTGATTCACTCTAGGCGTGCTTCAGCATCTAGAGATGCTGGGTGTGGATATAGTATTAATTCTCTGTTTGTTTATGTGTAGTGTGGCTAGTCTAATGTCTGGTGTAGAGACATCAGTTAAGTTGGAGGTGCAGGAAGGGGAAATGGGTTTGTAAGTCAGTCCGTTTGTTGGCACCTCTGGCGCGGCTCTTTGGTTGCCGCTTGACGGTATCTAGCCAGGATCTTGTTTGTGGTTCTTTGGCCCATCTGATCACCTCTCAGGTTGTTTTTCTGTCATGTCGTTACTGTTGATGTCCCTTTGAGGTTGTCATTGTCTGCTGAATAGCCAGGTTTTCAGCCATTTTCTGAAGGTGATGTGGTCTTCTGTGGTTCTAATTTCTTTGGGCATGTTGTTACAGATGTTATCAATTAGACGTTACAGCGCTGTTCTGACAAATTTCCTTTTTTGTAGTGTTTTTCCTCTATTTGTTGGTCATTGCTGGATCTTAATTCCCTTCCTGCGATATATCAGCTAATCTTGTCTTGGACAAATTCTGCTCCTTGTCTGTGCAAGGCCATGTGGGTGATGCAGAGTGCTTTGAATTTGATGTGCTGTTTTACTGATAAGCAGTGTAGGTTTTTCACTGCTGGAGTGATGTGGTTTCTTCCGTTTAGCCTTCAAATGATCCTGGCTGCTGTGTTTTACACCCTTTGGAGTTTCTTGGTGAGTCTTTCCCGCATTCCTAGGTAGAGGCTGTTTGTGCAGACAACTCTCGTGAGTATCAGAAATATGATTGTGAGTATTCTGTGGGGGAAGTAGAGGTAGGGGAGTAATCTTCGGAGCAGTCGTAGGAGGAAGAAGCATTTTTTGGTAACATTGCATTGACTTGCGGTTCCAGTGACAGTCCGTTGTCCATGAGTATTCCTAGGGTATTTACTACATCAGTGGTCTCTGGATGCGTTCCCATGGCGATCAGCCAGTCCAGTTGTGGGTTACCTCCATTGAGTCCTGTGGGTGAGAGCATTATTTCCGTTTTTGTCGGGTTCAGTTTAAGGTTGTTTGTTGTCATCCAATTGTAGATGTGTTATTTTGTTCCTGGGTTCTGTTTGTTTTCACAAACAGTTAAGTGTTTTCTGCATAGTTGAAGGCAGTAAGCCTGTGGTTTTGAATGATTTTCATCAGTGCGCACATGTAGATGTTGAAAAGCAACGGGGAGAGGCTGGATCCTTGAGGGCCTCCGCAAGATATATTTTTGGTGTTTGAGGTGAACAGTGGTAGATAGGTTATTTCGGTTCGGTTTGTTAAGAATCATTTTATTTGTGTTGTGTGGCTGATTGTATCAAACGCCACTGACGTGTCCATTATTATGAGGGCCGGTTGGGCATTGTCGTCTGTGTTTATTTTCAGATTGTCCCATATCGATAGAAGTGCTGATTCTGTTTGTCTCAAAGGTCTGAAGCCAACTTGTGACCGGCCGAGTATTCCGTTTGTTTCGACGTATTTAAGAAGTATTTTGTACACATGTTTCTCCAGCATCTTTGCTAGGTAGGGTAGGTTGGATATAGGTCTGTAGTTGTTTGGGTATTCTGCGCTTACTGATTCCTTTTTTATCAGTGGTTTAATGTATGGCAAGTTTTTCACTGCTGGAGTGATGTGGTTTCTTCCGTTTAGCCTTCAAAGGATCCTGGTTGCTGTGTTTTACACCCTTTGGAGTTTCTTGGCGAGTCTTTCCAACATTCTTAGGTAGAGGCTGTTTGTGTAGACAACTCTCGGAAGTATCAGAAATATGATTGTGAATGTTCTGTGGGGAAAGGAGAGGTAGGGGAGTAATCTTCTGAGCAGTCGTAGGAGGAAGAAGCATTTTTTGGCAATTGCATTGACTTGCGGTTACAGTGACAGTCTGTTGTCCATGAGTATTCCTAGGATATTTACTACATCAGTGGTCTCTGGATGCGTTCCCATGCCGATCGGCCAGTCCAGTTGTGGGTTACCTCCATTGAGTACTGCGGGTGAGAGCTTATTTCAGTTTTTGTCGGGTTCAGTTTAAGGTTGTTTGTTGTCATCCAATTGTAGATCTGTTATTTTGTGCCTGGGTTCTGTTTGTTTTCACAATCAGTTAAGTGTCCTCTGCATAGTTGTAGGCAGTAAGTCTGTGGCTTCAAATGATTTTCGTCAGTGCGCACATGTAGATGTTGAAAAGCAGTGGGGAGAGGCAGGATCCCTGCGGGACTCCGCATGATATATTTATGGTGTTTGAGGTGAACAGTGGTAGGTAGGTTCTTTTGGTTTGGTTTGTTAAGAATCATTTTATTTGTATCATGTGGCTGATTGTATCAAACGCTGCTGACGTGTCCATTATTATGAGGGCCGATTGGGCATTGTCGTCTGTGTTTATTTTCAGATTGTCCCATATCGATAGAAGTGCTGATTCTGTTCCTCTCATAGGTCTGAAGCAAATTTGTGACCGGCCGAGTATTCCGTTTGTTTCGACGTATTTAAGAAGGATTTTGTACACGTGTTTCTCCAGGATCTTTGCTAGGTAGGGTATGTTGGATATAGGCCTGTAGTTGCTCGGGTATTCTGCGCTTTCTGATTCCTTTTTTATCATTGGTTTAATGTATGCCAATTTGATGGAGGACGGTACTAGTCCTCTTTTGAGTGATAGATTCGGTTTAGGTCTACTTGGTCAAAAATATTTGACCTTTCACATTTCACTGAATTTCTTTAGGTCGTTTTCCCCCATTCCTTTATCCCACACCATATATATATATTTAATTAAATTTGACTGAATTTTGACCAAAAACAGATCAAAATAATTTGATCAAAAGTAGAAGGTCATATGTTTTTCTAACAAGTAGGCTAATACCATAGATTCATTAGGTTCCGGAAGTGTGTCGCCGGGGTTCTGTTGGTGAGGATTCCTTTGAAGATTTCAGGTGGGCAAGGGTCCATTGGGGATCCCACAAGGTTGGTGTCCTTGATCAGTGTGGCAAAGGTTTCCTCTGTGATTGGTTCTAGACAGGCGAGTTTTGCTTTAGTCTCTGATTTGCCCGCTGTCTGTGGTCCAGCAGTCATGGTTCAATTTGCCCATGCTATGTTGAGGGTCTCCTGGATTGTGTCTATTTTTTCTCTCAGGTGGTTGGTAATGTTGTCACAAAGTGCTTGTGTCAGGGTTACGGAATTCTTGCAGGAAGAAGGTTTTTTTCTCTTTGATGATTTTGAAAAGTTCTTTCTGTAGTTTGTTTGCTGATTCTATTCTTGTGGCGTAGTAGAACTTTTTTGCTTTCAGGACTGTTGATTTGTATAGTTTAAGATGTCTTTGGTATTTTATTTTGTCACGTCGGGTGTATTGTTGTCTCCATTTTTTTTCCCATTTCGCTGTTTCTTTCAGTTATTCTGTGAAACATTTTGCTGCCAGGTTTTTTGGTGTTACTTTCAATGTTTTAGCTGGTGGCAGTTGGTCAAGGGGCTTGGTGATCCTATTTTTGAGTGTGTTTTCTGCGTGTCTATGGTTGTTTCAGTGGGTTCTGTTTCGCTTGGGGGGGTTGAGTCTAGTCGGTTAGTTGGGGCATCTAGATTTAGGTTCATCCAGTTTCTTTTCTTGCTGATATGGAGTATTTCCTTCCCTGCCATAAGGTGGGTTTGGGATGTGATGTAGAATGGTATTAAGTACTGGTCACTCCATACCATTGGTGTAGGTGGCGTGGATGCACATAGTCCTTCTCTTCAGAAGATTGCATCCAGGGTGTGTCTGGCATCGTGGGTGGATCCAATTACTATTTGCTTGAAATGCAAAGTTTCTAGGAGTGCGCAGAGTGAGTTTGCTGTCGACTCGTTTTCTTTTTCAAACCATGGCCCCCTTTCTGACTCAGGCATTAAGGGGTTTACGGCGCCGTAAACGGCGCCGACCCTTAACGCCTGATTACAAGGTTCCCTTTGCGGGATGGCTTTTAACGGCTGCTTTTTTGCAGCCGTTATAATCCATGCCACAAAGGGACCTTGGCGATAATTACGGCACCGTAATTTACGTAATTTACGTAATTTATCGCCTTTCCCCATTCCCATTATGCCCTATGGGGCGAAAATGGGAATGGGGAAGGGTAAAATGGGAAATGGGGATTTACCGCCCCACTCACCTTGGAATGGGGCAGTAAATCTGCCAACCACCATGGCGTAAGGGTACGACCCAGGCGGTAACTTACCGCCTGGGTCGTAATGAGGGCCCATATGTTGAAGTCTCCCAGAATGACTAAATTGTTGTGGTGGGTTGATAGCATGGCGGCCACGTCAATTAGAGTCATTGCAAGGTTGGGGTTGTAAGAAGGTGGTCGGTAGATCAGGAGGAATACTATGTTGGTTTGGTCGTTGAGTTCTATCTTGATGAGGAGGAATTCATAGTGTGCTGCGTTAGTTGAGATGAGCTGAGATGCTCAGATATGTTATTTGTGTATGACTGTGATTCCGCCTCCTCTTTATAATTGTCCAGTATTGCTTTGTTTGCGATGGCTTTGTAGTTGTTCCATAACCAGGTTTCTCTTAGAAATAGCATGTCTGTGCCTCCTTCGTTTAGAAGGTCATGGATTTCTAATTAGTGTTTTGCCATGGATCTGACATTGAGAAGACTGCAGTGTAGTTTGTTTGATTTTCCTTTTAAGTTGTTGTTTGTATTGTATGTTGGACCCTGTGTGTTGTCGGAAGGGTTTCCGTTGCTGGTGGATTTTTCCTGGTTGAACCTGTTGGGCGTTGTGGTTCTTTGGTGATAAGTCTCTTTGTCGCATAGAATAATAAGGTTTATGGCGGGGTTGGTTGGTTTTGGTTCGCTCTGTGCATTAAATTGTGTAGGTACCCGTCCGTTGCTCCAGTCTTTGGTGATGTAGGGTGTGTACAAGGTGTTGGTTTCCAACTTGTCCCTGATTCTGGTTGGGGTGTTGTCCATGGTGATGTCCTTGTGGGGTCTGTGTTTGTGATGCTTTTTGGTTGTCGGTTCGTTGTTGCTGGGCCGTTTTTGCTTGCCACATACTTTCACAGGGGACAGACAGTAACCAAACATAACAATAAGGGAAACAGATAGACAGACCAAATGGGCAATAATCAGTTTCAATAACCACTTACTGCCATGGATTGAATGTCACTATTATAGCCAAAACCTATGATGATCCCTCCAACAGCCGAGATTTTAAGCCGTTTAAAAATGACTGACACAAGCCATGCTAGGGGGGATCCAACTAAATCTAAAACAGAAGCCTTAGCTCTAACAGACAAATTGCTAAAGTTGAGACCAACGTTAAGTACCAAAACGGGATGGGAGGTCATCTACAATTATGCTCTTCAGCAACAGCAATACATTTTTCATGCAAAACATGCAGTGACAGCTTATAAGGAATATGGTATCAGGGTTTAAAATCTGTTCAAACAATTGGTGGCAATGAGAACATGAAAGAATCAATGATGTACTTTTAATTTAATTTTATTTCTTTAATCTGTATACCCGTAGTCAATAAACAGTGTTTTCAATCTAACATAGCGAAAAATACAACATTCAGAAGTCCATCCATAGATGGAACAAAAGGGAAACTATTGTAATTTGGAACCACCATATTTAACTATCAAACACGAGTGTCTGTAACAAAGGTGGTCTTGGCCTCAAGCAAGTACCGCAGCGGCAAGACACCTGCGTTAATGACGTCATCAGGTAAATGTGAATGACATAATCAACGGGAGCCTAATATAAATTATCACTTTCAGGATGATGGCAATCGTGTAATAACGCAGAACGCTGCCATCCTGAAAGATTGTAAGAACGCAACTTGTCCCTACCTTGTAAGGTAAGTTATTGAAACAGGCCTGCTCCTCAGGGGGAATGATATGTTCCTAAGAAGTAAATGTATTTGCAGGATTGTCTCGGTTTAGCCAGAAGACTATCTTCATTTGGCCTTGCTTTTTATAGATACACCAAAATGGAAAATAGACACTTGACTTAATGGAAAAAGGAAGACGATACTAATTGCACTGGAAACCCACTGATATAAATATAAATAAATAAATAAATAAATAAATAGTGAAACACAGGTAATTGATGGATATTCCCATTTAAAGAATGAATCTAGATCTCAGACCTGGGGGAAAAACTCTGCAAACCATTTCTAATGATAGGAACAAGGTCATAACTGAATTCAGAATTAATGACGAAGGGAACATCTACATTGTGTGTGCTAAAATGATATAAGATATATGACAGCAACTGGCAGGGGCTTTACTAAAGGGACTTCCATATGACAAATATAAACCGCTATTAGCCAAAAAAGGGAACAACAGGACTCTTTAGGTAAATCGAATATAAGCCATATGAGAGTAATTGGCATGGGCCTGGATACACTAAACTCTATATAATGATTTTAAACTGCTATTAGCCAAGTTAAGGGAACATGAGTACTATATGTATAAACCTTATGCAAGTCACGTGAGAGTAAATGGCAGGGACTTGGATTTAATAAAGTTGCTATGGTGAACTAAAAACGTCTACCAGCCAACTAATGGCCTAAAAAAGATGTTTTAAACTTTACAGACAATGCCTAGAAACTCAAAATTGATATAAAGTCAAGGACTTATAATTTGTATGAAGACTGATTGAAACTGACCTAACACACTATGTAAGAGACACTCTTGATAATTTGATTGAGAAACAGTGCATTGGAAACCAAAACCCCAATTAGGCACTAACATATTTATGTTTTGCTTCATCCATTCCTTCATACCCTGTCCTCCACCTTATACTTCTAACCACTGTAGAATTCAATTTTAGTGACACAATTGTGAAAGAATAGAGATGTGTGTAGAACAAGACTGTATATTTGTACTGTGATGCAACAGTATTGAGTGCAATTTTATACCACGAAAATCGTTATTTTGAATTTATATTGGACAAATGTTAAGCACAACAAATGTATGTGCTACATCTCAATGAAAGTATATGTATTAAATACATTATGCACATAATTGGGTAACTTGAGAACAACGTTGTGCCTTGAGGTAGCCCTGGTAAGGGCGAAAAAATTGCACATGATTCCAAATAGGAGAATTTGGGCATCATGTATAAACAGAAACTAAACTGGTATTAAACCAAAATTACAATTATTTGGAAAGCAGAATTCCTTCATAGCTTAGGTGTACTGGCAAGGTGGACCTTGCTGTATTTACAATAGGGGAAGCAGCTGGCTGTCTGTTACTGAGAGACCTAATTCTTCTGCAGGCTCAGCTGTAATTTTCTAGGGTGGATCGAGAAGATAGACAAGGCCCTTCTACGACGGACATCCTTCCCTTTGTGCATTATTATGATACCCAGCATCAGATTGGCTATGTTTTTGTGAAGACATTCGAATTCACAATGCTGCCATTGGTAGCAAGTGAGACAGCTTTTACTGAGGCTGCAATGCACTCATGAGTGTGATAGTCCATGCTGTTGGACCCTAGAATGAGAAGCCTGCACATGAGGTCCCCGTTTTTTTGCACGACTGGTTGACATGTTTAATGGAAATTGTAACTCCTGCAGCTTCACATCTAGAATCACCTAACTCAAAGTTACTTTCCCGACCCGCCCGCCCCCTCCCCTGGCCTCAGCATAAGGTGCAAAGGTTTATGGTCAATGGTATGTGGATATCCTGCCCCTTATGAAAGTAAACTAATGCTCAGTGGGCAGGCACAGGCAATCATCTCCCAATAAACAGCAGAGCAGTCATTAACAAGGTCACTGCGTGAAGGGGAGGAAAACAACATAACATTTTCTGAAGCTCTATTTTGCAACATCATGACTGCCCCTAAGCAATGTGCGCTAGCATCCACACTTATGATGGAGAATCATCGAGGCAGGAAAGAGCAAAGACAAAACGACTAGGGTTGTTTCAAACACTGAAAGGAACTGTTCATCCCAGTGCAAATGCCTCCTTTTTTCAGTAGTGGTCATGGTTTCTCCATTTTAAGCTGACACAACAAACTTAGCATAATATTTAAGGCTCAATAATGAATATAGTTGGTGCTTATTTTTTGCGGCATGTTGGATAATGGACTCTATTCTGGGATTCATGATGCCTCCAAAATTGTGCTCTTCAGATGCGAGATCTACCATTGAAGGAATGATGGAATTACCTAATGAAGTTATAGCAGCACACCTAGCCCTCGTACATCTGGGCGTTAGTTACATAGGTGGTTACAGTTGCATGGTAGGTATAGTTCACACCGGCGGCGGAGGCTATTAGTTAAACAAGAGAGCCTTTCTTTTTTTCTTACAAGTTGGTAGGACTTTTTCGAGTGAAGGTAGATTGTTCCAGAGGTTAGCTACCACAATGGGGAAACGTGAGCCACCTGCTTGTTTCTGTCTGAATCTGGTGGTGAGTAGATGCTGGCTGTTGGAGGATCTGAGCGGTCTAGCTGGTGAGGTGGAAAAGCCTCTTTTCCTTTGCAATTGGATCTGCATCACCTGGCATAAGCCCCGCCTACCTGTCAATCACTTTAAACTGTTGGTTCCTTCCTGGTTTACCTCTCTTTTACCCTACTTAAGCAGCCCTCCAGGTTCTTTTCCTTTGCAGTTGGTGAGCAGGTGCAAGTGGATCTAGGTCACCTGGCCTAAGCTCCACCCACCTGTCAATCACTTTTAACTGTTGGTGCCTTCCTCGCTTGCTGCTCTTTTTTCCTACTCAAGCAGCCCTTCAGCCTGTTTTCCTTTGCAGTTGGTGATCAGGTGCAAGTGGATCCAGGTCATCTGGCCTAAGCACCACTCACCTTCTTAGCCCTGCCTCTTCCTTTCTGCTCTTAGATCAAAGGTGTCTCTCGCCCAGGCATGTAGTGAAGGGCATTCGAAAGAAAAGGGCCATTCCTGTTTGGACCTTTTGCAGACCGGGAGGACTTATGGCACTCAGACAAAAGGTAAGCAAGCACTGACATGTGTTTTCTCCCTTGGTCCCCACAAGCCATCCCCACCATCATCAGGCAATGCCAACATCACTGACATTGCCCCTCCTCTAAGGCATGGACTCTACAATGCAGCAACCTCACCCACAAGAGCCCCAAACCCATCAGCAACCCCTCACCATCCACAACACGGAAGTTGATGCTTGCCAATGTCGGCTCAGCTATTACCCATGAAACAGACATCACCAACCTCATCACCAAACACAGCCTTGAAGTCATCTTCATCACCAAGACCTGGCTGACACCCACCTCCACCCACATCTTAAACGTTCTTGTCCCCAACTGCAACAACATCCAACACAGAGACCGACTGGACAGGACAGACAGAGAGGCCCTGCAATCGTCTACAAGACCTTCTGGCCCTGCACCAGACTTGAAATTGACAACATGGGCTCCTTTGATGTCCTCTCCTGCTACTTCCACCTCTGCCCGATGGACATAGTCACCTTCCATCTCAACTACAGGCCACCCAAACCCAACACTGCCTTCATCGAATACATCACTGACCTGGTCACCACCATGTCCCTCATGCATGCCAATAACATCTTCCTAGGTGACTTTAACCTGCCAGGCAAAAAAGACACCAAACTGATGAAGGAAGCTCTCCTCGGTCTTCTCGACACCCTCAACCTCACCCAGAACATGAAAGACCCAATACGCAAGAAAGGTAACAGTCTCAACCTAATCCTCAGTGCACTTCCCTCCAATGCAGCTCTCCTCTCCAGCTTGACTGGTCTGACCACCTAGCCATGCCTTTCAACATCCTGCCCACCACCACAGTCAACCCCCAGTCAACTCCCAGAAGAAACCCACCAGACAAACCTTCAGGTCCTTAAAGAACTTCCTGGTGGAAGCCCTCACGGAAGACCTTGAAACCTCCACCTTACATGGACCGAACACCCCCACCGAACTGCAAATCTATACTGGAAGCACGCAACACTAACCTTTCAGCCTCCAACAACTGAAATCTGCCTCTGAAACAATGCACCTGCAAACCGAAACCATCAGTACCCTGGTACACACAAGAATTCAACCACAGCTAAAGAGTTATCAGGAAGCAAGAGAAAACCTGGGACTGCTCCAGGACTGCATCTAAACTGGCACTCCTCAAGGAACTCTGAGAAACCTGCCAACAACTCATCAGCATAACCAAAGCCTCCCACTATGTCACGGCTTGCCCACCTTCATCGTCCCTCGTTCATTCTCTACGCTGATGCCAGCAATGGTGGCTGTCATGGCAGCTAGGACAGAAGGTGCTGCAGAGAAGCTTGCCGACTCCAGCACGCAGACAGCCCAGGGGCCGTGCACACATGACCGGTCACGTGTGAGCTTCTGCCGATGCGACCCAGAAGTGTGTTATGTTGCACCAGCACTTGTACTTAAACAGATCAAGTCTGCCGTGCTACTTAACCATTGCATTTTGCTGGTGAGCTGCCCTTCCTGTTTATTACCTTCTCTGATTGCTTCTGGATGTATGACCCCTGCTTTGTTTCATTGGATTGCCTTGCAGTGCCCCTGCTCGCCCTGACACTTGGCTTCTCTTATCACAGACTGATCTTTTTGCTTCCTATGAACTTGGCTCTCACATCCCGGAGTGGCATGTAGATAAGTGGGTAAATATAGTTTGCCCTCTGAGGGCTTTGGTGCTCTGAAAGTGGTTAGGGCGAACTAGAAAGGATAGTTCAGTAGGAATGTGTCTGTTACCATTAAGTACTTGGACATTGAGGTCCACGGAGGTTCTGTTTGCACAGAGATACCATCTGACCGTTCCCTGCCAAATGTGGGCTACCACGGTCAGTGATCATTGGGGCAACTTTGAAGAGCCTGCAGGCACACCATCTTTAAATTCACACACGGCAGTAATAGAAGGTGGGCAGTGGTCGAAGTGAGCGGGAGCGGTCGGTGGCGGTGCCCCTGTACTTTTTTAAATTACCCTTTACAGCTCCTATACTTTTATTTGAAAAATAAACCATTCCGGAATGCACTGCACTGATCATTCCCTTAAACATCAGGTGCAAGTGTTTGAGGGTGTGTATTGTGTGTGGGAGGGTACGAGGTGATGGGGTTTGTGGAGATCGGAGCAGGCCAGCAGGGAACATACCACTACTTCTTTTCGTACACTTCGACCACTGAAGGTGGGGCAAGGAGCCCAAGCACCTGTCCATTAAACTCCTGACGCTTGAGAATTAACCACGTCCGGTAACGAAGACTGTCCTGAAGAATGTGGGTAAAATTGTAAAAAGCACTGAAACCGGTAGACTAAAAAACTGTGAGGATGGTAAGAGTACTACCAAAGTTACACAGTTTTGCTTCACCCTTGGCCAGGTCCTCTTATGAATCCCAGGGGCTGACGCTAGAGAGCGATTGCCATTTTGGTCTTCATTAACATTATTGACATGAATATTGTACTCAGCAATTTACGTCTTTTTAAAAAATAATTTCCGTTACACTCTACTTAGTAATGGGATACATTCAGTTTGGTCTATAGGTCATTAAAATTGTGATATTGCCGTTAGTAGACAAACTGTCTGTTCTTTCACAAGCTGTGTAAATATGTAAGTGTGCATGATTGTTAATGGCAAGAGGTTGACCCACAGTACTTTGTTGAGCTGCAGAATATAAAGATTGTTTTTTCCTTTCTTATCCTGTATGCTGTTAGATAAGCGGCACACCAGCGATACCTAGCATTAGCGAGACAAAGGCAGTCTTAGATAGACCTTCACGCTATCCTTGTGTCCTCTTTTGTGCAGCTCAATCTTTGGGTCATCTCTTGCTTTTCCTTTTCTGGATTGGCGTGAAAAGTGTTGCAAGTGTTAGGAAATGGTGTGTTGTTCCCTTATTGTGAAAACATACCAAAGTGAAGTGAAAAGGGGATTTGCCCCATTTTACCAACATACCCATCCTCCACTATCACAGGGTAGCACCTGGCTCCCTGAGTCACAGTCCTGCTGGTCCCCAGAACTAGGCAGTGGACTTCATCACAGGTGGAAATGTTTTACCTGCATGCATCTCCCATATTTTATGTCATGTTATCTTATATTTTGTACAGCTCCACTTGCCATAAATAATGACGTCAGAGCACTGTAGGAAGCATAAGCCATCAGCAGACCATGGTCTGAAAAGAGGAGAGAGAGAGAGGAACAATGCAATGCACACAACAGGAATTGTAGTTTAGGCACTGTCTGCAGAGCAGAAATGTCCAGTGAGAAGACAATTAAAGCCAAGAGAGAAGAGAGAAGAGGCAAAGAGTGTATTGAAGAAGATACCGACTATGTGATAGCTGTGCTGAATTATTCGTGGGACTCAGCTATAAGATATGAGTGCAGTGCTAAAGGAGGAAAGTAGCAGAACTGGAAAGTGTGTGAATTCCTATTGCAACTGTGAACAGTGAGGGCTCTGCTATAGTTTACATGCAATGTAAATGCATTTGGTAGAGACAATGTGACAGCGGATCCACATTTTTTGTTGGTTTCAGCTATATGCTATGGGCACAATGTGACGTGCAGTGTACTTGCACAGTGAATGATATGCAGTCACATGCAATGGATAAGGCGCAGATCTCTTTTAACTTGGCTCAGCAGCGCTGTCGCAGCACACCATAACTGGTGGCTATTTTAAGAAGTAAACACAGATGATGTTTTGATCAGGCATAGCGAAAGATGTCTCTAGATTGCTTTACCACTCCATTGAAATGTAAAGAGAAAGGGATTCATGCAATGACCACTCTGTCCATATATTTTAGGATCAGGGGACTTCATCAGACAGTCAGCCATTTTACAATAGAGGAGAACTACTTCCCAATGGAGGGATGAATGCATTGCTAGTTGGGGATGGGAAAGAGATGTTAGAAAACAGGAATGTGCACATATGTATTTAGAAGATTGATTCCATAGAGAAAATACCCTCTTCTAGATAGGAGTGGACATGAGCTTAAGTCACCATCTTTAACTTCTTCAATAAACGAGCCGTGTTCATCTATAAGGGACTGGCAATGGTACAAAGCTGGGCATTGTTCTTATCCATCGTACAGAACATGGTATGAAAGCACCCAGCGCACTCATGATCCATTTGTGGCTTGGGGTCAGGGCAGACAGAATGTGGAGAATTTCTTAGTTGTTCTCTGTCTCTTCCATTCCTGAGTTTGAGAGGCACACATTGAAAGGCATGAACGCTTTTAGGGGCTGCTTCTGATGCCAGTCAGAGACAAAAACATAGGCATTATAGCATTTTAATTGTAAAGGTATTCATCGGGTGCAGTGTGGAAAGCTTTAATTCCTGACAAATAAAGATTTGTGTGTTTTTAGGCATGCAAATATGTGGATAGCAAGACCTAAATGCATATTATGGGTCGACATGGCTGGGGCAGGCTCCAGCATTCCAAGTGCAACCTGTTTAGCATCAGCTATACCAGTCAGGGTCTATGCTTATATTCCTGAGGAATGTCCCATTCAAGGTCTGCTATGTCACACCAGAGACAGAACACCTCCTGCAGAAAACTAAATTGCCATCTGTTTGGCCTGCCTCTGTTCTAGGGTTCTATATGTGAATATTCTTTTCCTAAATGAGCATACAGCATCATGTTGCTTCCCAAAAGAGGCTGGAGGATGAAACACCATTTGCTTGTGCTAAGATCACAATTCCCTTACAAAAAGGGCTGGTATTTGATGTTCACTTATTTTGTTTGTCAGAGATAGAGAATATGGTTTGCTGCACATGTCCTTACCCTGTTTAATTGCATTTCACACAAGTGGAATGCCGTTTGTGTCTATTTTTACATCTGGGGACTGGTTCCGGAACCCCTTCCATCAATGGGGGTAGCTCAGGACAATCAGGTGGAATACATACATGACAGCACAGTCCTTCCCATGGTAGGACTTTGTCAAAGAAGGGTGCCCTGCCTTTTCCTCTGGATCCGAATCGGCAGCTTGAAAAAGCTGGAGAAAATCAAATGCAGGCTCAATCACAATCAGAATGGGAAGCAGACTTGCAGGAACTGCAGAAGGCATGCCGGCAGGGTTGAATAGGCACTTGCATTGCCATTTGATAGCTGTATTTGGCATTTAGCCTCCACTTGCATTGCCATTTGATAGCTGTATTTTGCATTTAGCCTCCACTTGCACTGCCATTTGATAGCTGTTTTTTGTATCTAGCCCCCACTTGCATTGCCATTTGATAGGTGTGTTTTGCATATAGCATCGACCTGCACTGCCATTTGGTAGCTGTATTTTGCATTTTGCCCACATTTGCATTTTCATAGCCATTTGATAGCTGCATTTTGCATTTAGCCCTCACTCGCATTGCCTTTTGATAGTTGGATTTAGGGTTGCCCACCTATACTGTGAGCAGTACTGTGGTATATTGCCAGAAACTATAAACCCCATATTATATCAGTGATCACTTAGACATAACTGTGGCCACTACCAGACACAAATAATCATCCTTAGGATAGGATGAGCCCCACCTTCCTCTATTTGACCACTTTCTGGTCCATAATGACAATAATACATATCTTACTGCAATCTAGGCCCACTGTATCAACATACTCTGAGGAGCTCCTTCTGACCCTCACCTCAGAGACTATCAGCCTATAAAGTTACCTATCCCCTACCACTCGATAACAAACAGTCCTGTGACACCTTCAGCAGAAATTCAAAACTACGTTCAAGATTACCTAAAATCTATGAAACTCCAGCCAGACTAGTCACCGAATTTAGAAATAAAAGAAACGCCCAACTCAACGATACTAAACTAATCACCTCCCCAACCAAAAGTGATGCCCACTTGAACAGCCCTATTAACATTTATTGTAAATTAAGCAACTGGTCAACTAAAAAGAAAAAATCATGTCACCCATGTGACACCTAAACCACACACCCATCTGAAGGGTGCCCTTATTAATGCTTGGTCATTAATAGCACACGCCACTGAAATTTCTGATCTCATCCAAATAGGTGATTACGACCTCCTAGCCATAACGGAAACTTGGCTCCATCAAGCAGCAGGGCCTGCTCTGATGCTTGCCCTGCCCCAAATTACAACATTCTCAGAGAAGACAGAACCAATTCTCGAGGAGGCGGCCTTGCCATCATCGCTAAAAACAATCTCACCTTAAAAATAGAAATTCCATCAAACACTAAATCTTGCGAATCCTTAACTGCCAAACTCCTAATCTCACCCTCTCATTCCATTGATATACACCTCATCTATAGGCCACCAGGTCCCATAGGAACCTTTGAGGAGGACATCTCTATGATCCTCTCAAATAACTTAAAAAACTCATCGCAAGCCATCCTTCTGGGAGACCTGAACTTAGGCTTCAACGACCACAAAGACCCACAAGCGACTAATATCGCCAATGTTATTACAGAATTAGGATTTACCTAAAGAATATCACAACCTACCCACAATAAAGGTCAAGCACTCGACTGGGTAGCCAACCATACCTGTAATGTGTCCATTACTGATGTCAGCCCACAAATCTGGACTGACCATGCGCTAATAACCTTCCTGATAAATGAAAATACTACCCAACCTAAGGAAAATATACTGGCCCCACCCCTACCAACCAGAAATAAAAAAAAACATAACTACGGACAAACTGCTACCACTCAACCTCCCAACCCTAAACGCCTTACCTGAATCACTCAACCCCTCAGATCTAGTGAATGAATTTAACTCAACTATGGCCACAGCCTTGGACACTATCGCCCCTTTGAAAATGGGAAAAAGTAAGCCCAGGGCACACTTAAATACTTGGTACACCCCTCACCTCAAATCTCTAAGGATTGAAAAACGCAAATGTGAATCCGCCTGGCGGTTAACTCCATCTGAGACCAATAAAGCAGCTCTCATCAACGCTTCTAAAACCTACAAAAATGAAATAAGGAGAGCTAAAAAAAGAGGCTTTCAACAACAGAATACTGCAGCTAAATCTGGAACCAAAGAGCTATTCATTATATTAAAGGAACTGGAAAACCCCATCCTAGCCACGGACAATTGTAACAAAAATAAAATGTGGTGTTCCAACATCCAAAAAGTGTTAAATGATAAAATAACCACACTTGAAACTAAAATTGAGAAAAATAAACAAAATATTCCTCCCTCTACCATTCAAAAAGATAAACTACCTACTGCTGCCAAACCAGAACAAAAATTCAACTTTACCAAAGTGACTATCCTAGAGATCGAAAAGATAATACTCTCGCTCAAACCATCCAACTGTAGAGGCAATATATGCCCAGCCCAACTGATAAAAGATGCAGCCAGAGACCTATCCCCTTTTATTTCTAAACTCATTAATGCTTCCTTTGCTTCAGGTACGATACCAAACAACCTTAAAAAATCTTGGGTTTTACCCCTCCTTAAAAAGCAAACCTTGGACCCATCCATCCCGACTAACTACAGGCCAATCACAACGGTACCATTTCTGTTAAAAATACTAGACAGAGTGGCTTACTTACAGATCCAAGAACACTTAGAACTGCATCAACTATTAGTCACCAGACAATCAGGTTTCAGACCTCAGCACGGTACAGAAACCGCGCTCATCAATCTCAAAACCCAGATCTATGAGCTGAGAGAACATGGTAAAACAGCCTTACCCCTCCTACTGGATCTCTCAGCGGCCTTTGACCTTGTAGATCATGATGTGCTCTGTACCTACCTGGAAAGCCCACCTCTCTACACATGCTATTGCGTGGATGAAATCATTCCTAAGCGGTAGAACTATGAGGGTCTTCTCTACCTCTGCAGCAGCTGACCCAGTACCCATTACATGTGGCGTCCCCCAGGGCTCCTGCGTATCTCCTACTATGTATAACATCTTCACGAAGCCCCTGTTCGATGATCTAGACCTTCTGCGTGTCACCTACACTAACTACGCAGATGACACTCAGATTCTCATCCCACTTTCGGGGGATTATGATCGGGATTTGGCCTTGGTGAATAGGATATACCTCATCATTCAGGCATGGATGGCCTGCCACGGTCTATGCCTGAATGATGACAAAGTGGAACTCATCATACTGGGGAATACTCAAAACATCAAAAAACTGAACAATAGCTACTCATCATTTGTCATAGATGGAAACACCATTAAAGTAGGAAAATAGGTAAAAACACTAGGTTTCTACCTCGACTTCTGTCTCTCTCTATCAAGGCAAGTGAATGCGATGGCCTCCAGCACCGCATACACCTGCAAGCTGATCAGAGCAGCAAAACCATTCCTGTCCACTACCAGCTGCCTTACCTTGTCAAGAGCACTGGTATTATCCAAACTAGACTATTGCAAAGCCCTATGTATAGGGTCTAGTAAAGACACGCTGCAAACAATCCAAACCTTGAAGAATAATGCCCTTAGAGCCGTCTTAGGAATCCCAAAAAGAGAGCATATCTCCGACATCAGAAGACAACCCAATTGGCTCTCTACAGCGGACAAAATTAAACTTAAACAGCATCACTAACATACAAAAGTATTAATGATCTAGCCCCCAAATACCTAACTGAAAGATTCCAAAGAAGAATTTCCAATACACCCACCAGAGTATCATACTCCAACCAGCTAGTTCTGCCCCCCTTTAAACTGAGCAACGCCGGAGGTAACAGTTTCCCTGTCAAAGCAGCCCAGCTGTGGAACTCCCTCCCTACCTCGCTAAGGTCTGACCAATCCTACCCACACCTTAGACTTAACTGCATTAAATGGCTCAAAGAAAATTACTCGTAACTGACAGACACCAGGACCACCTACATCCCACCCACCTGCTAATCTGGAGCGAACGCATACTCACATGCTCCTCCATCAGAGCTTACTTCACCATGCTTTTTGCCTTAATGTATACTGTGTATACATCTCTATGTACAATTACTTGTGTATATAATTCTGTATTCTACTATGTGCACAAACTGTATATTACCAGTGTACAAACCGTAGTGTCATCATTTTTCCCGTCACCAATGTATCTATTAACTACGTTTGAAATGTGTAACTGTAACCTGTAAGCTTAAAGTATTCTTGCACACGCGCACGGATACCTTCGGGTCTGGCGCGCACTATAAATTAATAAACAAACAAAACAAACGGTCACCAATACAGAAATGGAGGCAAAAGTGCCTGGACCTCAACTAGTGTGGCAGCATGACCCATAACTTGAGAATGGCCCAAAACTGGAGGATGACCCAGGAATGAATAATATGCCTTGGGCACGGCAGAGGACCCAAGAGAGGCATGATAAAGTTCTTGAAAAAAGTTTACATTGTTGTTTTGGCATTAAGTGGCACAAAATCTGAAACAAGGATTGCGTCTGAGCTTGTAGAGGGGTCCTGATACAAGGGTGAAGGACTGGGATCCACAGGTAGCGACTGCCTGTGGTAAAAACTAGGTTATCTAGACAGAGGTTGAATAAGGTTTAATGATCGGTTATGCAGGGAGTATGCAATGGAAGAGAATGGACCATGCTCAAGAAAAGGAGCGAAACACCGGAGTCCTACATTATCTGGGCATTCCTGTTAATGATAAGGCAGGTGCATGGGCTGGTGAATCTGGGGTAACCCTATCAATTAGTAAAGAGTGATGTGGCATGGCTGGGGGCGTGGGGGCTCGACCTTTCTCAGCCCAGGGTACCAAGGTAAAATTTGCTGATGATGCCCAATGAGGCAGAAACATGTCTGGTTTTGCTTGTCTTGACTTACATGTTTGGTCTGGACATCAAGGCCCAACCACATTCCCTGAGTAAACATGGTTGGCACTTAATCCAGCATATTAGGTGCAGCCTAGAACCTTCAATTGAAGATTGAGACCTATTATGCAGATAAGTGGGACACCTGTGTCACCTTGTACTGTGCTACAAACCTATGTGCGTTCACTGGGGTGAAGAAGAGGTGTATGCCATTAGACCTGCTAGCTGTCAATGGTACTCAATTATGTGGACAGAAAATGCAGGTGAGTCACATCCAGACACCTTTTTTCACCAGTAGCTTGGGCCAAGGCACTACCTTGGTTTTGGTGTAAATTTGGCAGATGAATAGCCCTCAAAGCATCCTTAGGCCTAAAAGTATTGCAAAAAGAATGGCTCATTCATCGATCACAGAGCAGGACCTGACAGAGATCAACCATTTTAACTGAAAAAAATAAAAGGATACTCAATATTCCCTTTCTTATTTTTTTTAAACATACCACAATATTGATCTGTTTGTTTTTAGGTTTTCCTAGAAAAGAAATAGATGAGCATTACTTTGTCTATCAGATAGAAACAATAACTGCTATTGCTTACATATTTTCCCATTGTGCAGGTGGAGTTCCAAGCAGTATTTTAGAGTTCAAAAGGTCTCTTTTTGTTCGATTTCTGTCATGTGTTTTAGAGATATGGTTTTGGCTGTATTGATAATGAGGATAAGCCAATCTCCTGTGAATTTATTGGCTATGTAGCTCCAGTCTTTACGGAACTGGAGCTCATATAGAAAGATCCTTGGCTCAATCCTGATTATCAGCCCTTTGGGAGCTGTATGCAATCTGAAGTGTCATCAAAGAACCATGCAGTTTGGTACAGATCAGCTTTTTTAGTCAGTGCCTCTATTTGATTCCATTCATCATCTGCAGATGCAATCTAAAGATGTGAATCTAGAGTCAAGTTGAATTAACAAAAAGTTGATAACCAAATTCTTGTTGTCCTTACTCTCTTTTTCTAACCACTATTAGATAGGCGGCACACCAGTGACGACTAGCGACAGAGTTTCAGACAGGCAGGGACGGATAGAACTTTCTCTATGTCCTCTTTTTCTGTCTTTCAATTGTTGCATTGATGAATGTCAAGACTCGCCAAACCCTTTGAACTAATCTATATAGAAGAAATGTTCTTGCTCTCAGGACATAAGACATGTTGTGACCAGTTATTTCTGCTCCTCGCTTACCCCCAACCCTGAGACAATCTTAATCATCTACGAGCATTAAAGATGCTCAGAAGTATTAACAAACTCCAGGCTGTGTTGCCCCATACCCTTTTTGTGTTACAAAACACTACTTGGGCACACCCCACACTAACTACTGTAAAGCAGCAAACCCTACCCCTCTTTCGTCTCTCAGCCACAATAGAAACTTGCACTGACACCTTGTTCTTTATATACGAACATGCACTTTCACAGATACTTATCAAAGAAAGTGAGGCTAACCTGATAATATATTCCTTCGCCTATTCAAATTATTTAACTAATTCATATAGAAATTGATGCGAGCTCTGTGAAGAACTATTGTTAGTGTTAATGGGATATCCAGATCCAAACTTTCATGACTTCCCGATTCACCCAGTGCAAAAAAGGAAACCTCACTTTCAGAATAAACTACCTCCACATGGGAAGACGAGAATAGATGTTACATACCATCATGAGGAACTCAACAGAGAAGTAAGGAGACGTTCACAACTAAATGCCAAAACTGGCTCACTTTCATTGGTTTACAGATAGAACTACGCTCACTAATGGCATTGAGCCTGTTTCTGGTTCCAGTGTTGTTAGATTAGGGAAGTGTGAACGTGAAGATAAAGTGATTCACTCAGGATCACACTGGGGTGAGGATTTTGATCACGGCACAAATGAATTCAATGCACAAATACCTCACAATGAGCCATGCTGCATGTGCAATTTAGAACAGCATTACTTCTAATTATGGGTGTAGCCTTTATGTGTTGCTGACAAAGCACACAGAAGGAAAATTAACAGATAACAAAATGGCGCAATTGTTCATTTTACCCCCAATGAAATTGGGCATTTAGAAAGTGACATACTGTCCTACGCAGAGTCCTGCAGAAGTAAATGTGGATTGTATGCCAACCACTCCATCCTACTACCGGTAGCATCCTTTTCCTTTCTCTCCTGCACCTTTCACTGCTGGAAATCTGGGAACGTTGTTGTGAGGTAAACACACCACGACAGAAAGACATTATGCTCTGCCTCTATAAGAACCAGCAAGGGCATTACTGGCAGGAAGCAATTGCACTGAGGGCATCTGCTCCATCTGCACTGTCACAGAAAAAGGTGTCCTCCCCCGACTTTTCATCATTCCCAAGAAACACTACAAAAAAAAACAGATGTTAAACCCGCGAAGTTGCAAGTTAACACCTATATTATGTCATGGAAAAAGTGTAAATGTTATGAGGCACTTTCAATGGATTCCTATGGCTTCCGCTTGCTTTTCGAAGTAGCAAGAGGCAGGCAGATTTCATAAGAATGCTTTGGCATAAATAACATCAGCACTAAATTGGCATGCCAGCATTAAAGCAGACATTTTTGTTTGTGGAGTCACAATGCATGGAGGGACAATATATCCCGTGCCCAGTCCGTTTGCAAAGATTAAGAAAAGCCCCTGGTTCAAAGAACAATGTCTTAAGGCATGTGTTCACAGGTGACACTCGTCAAATACCTATGACCACAATTGACTTGCTGTCTTGGAGAAAAGAAAAGACTCAAGACACCTTCTTCCCAAGAACACACAAGTGCCGTTCATATGTAAAAAGAGCCTGTTTCGTTTCCATTGTAATATTAGATGTAACTGCAAGTCGTGGTACATGGGTTCATTCCCCCTCACTGTCGTGAGTGGGAGTTTAGATTCCATTAAAGACAGGGAGATTAATAGTATGCATCCTGAGACAGCACTCCTAATGCGCCAGTGTCATGACCCCAGACCAGCTAATCCCAGCAAGTACCACCACAAAAAGGTTGGCCCAATGTGTGTCATGTACTCTTCTTTAGTGCTCATGACAACTTGAATACGGCACATCCAAACATTGCCAGGAAGACAAAATCTGCCAACTAACAGTACCCAGTTCATGAGGAGCATTTGAAATCCTTAACATAATGTTATTCACTGGTATATGGGTGAAGAGAAAGGAAAAGGGTGGCTGGCTGATACAGTTGAAATAACAATCTTCCAAAAATCACAGTACGCAATAAAAGCAAAACATTAATATACTGTAGTAAATTGTTGGAACCCTGAGAGGACGGAAAAAACACAACAATATTTATTACGCATGAAGGGGCAAAAAAAAAATCCCTTTTGGAAACTTGGCCAGAGTTGTGTTATGTACTTGTACAGCGCCAAAGTGTGATCCAATGAGTATCCTGGTGCCGAGCAAGCTTCCGGAAGAAGGGATAATACACCACATTGCAGAAAATAGTATTCAAACTGCTGGGAACAGAAACGTTTTAAGCAGCTTCCTGAAAGACAAGTGACATTCTCTTGCTCGCAGAAGCATTGGTGAACTGTTCCAAATCTTTGGCACGATACTGAGCACGCCTGTCTGCCAACTGTCTTCTTAAAACATCTGGGTACAATCAGAAGAAGGCTGCCAGCCGATCGCAGGACATGAGGCGGGTTATATTTACATAATTGTTCCCGCAGATAAACAGTGCCTTGGCCATAAAAGGCTTGATGGACAAAGTAAAGGGCCTTAAACTTGATCATCCTTTGGATGGGGAGCCAGGGCAGTGTTCTGAGAATAGGGGTAGCAGCAGAAAATGTGGGGCTGTTGGCCACAAGCCTTGCAGCAGAGTTTTGCAGGACCTGTAGTCAATCAATGTGGTGTTTGGGTTGAGCTAGAAGAGTGGCATTACAATAATCAACAGCTCCTGATATGGAAGCAGAATTGAAAGGGGCACTCAGTTCATCTGGCAAAAAGGGTAGTATTTTTCTTAAGATTTTCAGTTTCAAGTGTTCAGCACTATACCTGGCACTGACCTGGAGCTCTGGACATAATAACTCGGAAATATTTATGCCATGGTTGTTTACTGATTGGACCGGGATGGGTAAAGGACCACGTTCCGTGGGCCAGAAGTCAGCCGTCCATTGCTTTCTTGCTCAAAGGGGGCCGACGATAAGAAGCTCCATCTTTTCCCCATTCAGCTTCAGCCAATTTTGGGTCATCCATTGGCCAACTGCGGAAAGACACTTTCTGAATTTGAGAGCCGACTCAGCAGGCTCATGGTCAATATGGAGTACCAACTGTGTGTCGTCTGCATAAGAGTAGAATAAGCAGCTGAACGATCTAATGATGTCCAAAACAGATTCTTCTCCTATTACCATTATGGAAGAAAGGGATAAAATATCTGTGGAGCATCAGACACAACCAAAAAATCCTTATGACTTTTGGAATACATTATTTTCAATGCATTGCATCAACACATAATATACAAACATTGTTTGAGCAAATTTAATTCTTGCACATGCACAACATTTACTATAATTCCCTGTTGATGTGGGGGGAATGGTACCACAAAACACATCACTCCCTGATTGTATTAGTGCTCCCTGTGAGAACTTCAAGAAAACTGGGTCTGGGGCATGAAATGTTATCTTCCCTGGTGGCAAAGTAGGAGCTGTAGTTGCCTACCAGACGCTCCCCATCACAAACATGGGAACAAAGTGAACCTTCTCGAGTTTGCTAGTCTGTGATGATACAAGGTGATAACCCATAGGGTAGACTCTCTATATCTACCTGGAATCCCCAGGGCCAGGATGTACATATTATATAGGATACAAGGATGAGCAAAAAACCCTGAATGCATGCGTTTAAGAGAACCTTGAAAAATCAGTTTGAGGGATAGTTGAGCCCCAATTAGAATGGGATGAAAGGCTGAAAGTGATAAACGAATGGACGCACAAGGAAGCTGTATTGCTAAATAAGACAAGGCCCCCCTCCAGCATCTCTCTTGGAGACTCCTGAGGACATGAAGGGGGGTTTATAGCAAATAATATTTCTTAATGTGTATGCCCACTAGGACATAAATTAGATTACAGTAATGCTAAACTAAATCCGCCCAGAACAAAACTAATGTTGTAAAAGGTGCCCAAGACATGCCCAGCCCATTCACGGTATTATAGGGGATGGCTATCAAACTGACACTTCCAACCCGTGAAGGCCTGCCAATCCCCCCCCCCCCCTTATCATTCAACAAGAATAACAACCAACACATAGTTGACCCTTAAAAGAAAGAAAGAAACCTTCTTGTGAACTATAAAAGGGTCTATGCCAATTAAGACGGTGGTAATATCACCATGAGGATCAAGAGAACATCTTATTTATTGACTGAGCTTTATGTCTCCCAATAGACGTTATCCACATATCTGTTACTTACTTGAGGGGTTCTCCCCATGCAATTCCTGATGCAGGTTAATTCCTGTCAATCATCGCCTACAAATGATGATGCTGCCCTTGATGTCGGAAGTCACTTAAAGACACAGAAGACTGGCGACAGGCGGCAACAACATTCTCAGAATACCCAGAATACCCAGCAAAAATATCGCCGAACATATGGACTTCGGGAACGGGCATAGGCGATATTTTTGGTGGTGAAAATATTAGGTGCAGGGGTTGCGGGGGTGTCCCCCGCACACAAAAAAATGATGCAGGGGTTGCGGGGGTGTCCCCCGCAGGGTCCATGTGTTATTTTCGCCGCAAAAATATGACGATATTTTTGCATCGCAATATTTTTGCGGCAAAAATATCGCATGGAACCGAATACCCTGCATTCATTGCAGCCAATGCAATGTCAGGGATTCAAAATCTGCATGTGGGAAGGGAAATATAATAAACACAACGTCCAACTTATTCCTGAGTATACATGGAGAGGAGATAGATAGAGCCTCTGGAGCAGTGGGTCAAACAAACAAAGGGCACCACTGCCACCATGCTGAGACTGGGTACCTGTGAAAATCTCCGAACTAAGAAGGGAAATAGACTTTGTGACATATGCTGTATGTCAGTATCACTTCTGTAAGTTGTATCTTCTGCCCTCAGCAACACATGATCGGTGGAGTCCTATTATGCAAGTTAAAAGCTAGCTTACAATGTCCTATGCTACATGTTGGTGTGTGAACGATGAAGCACCCCAAAGGTGTTTCTGTGACCCATGCGATACTATACCATATTCAGTCCAGTAACCAAATGTCTGAACCGTTGTACACGTGGGCTGCAGTGGTGTAGCAGAGAAATATGGGCTGGGGGCCTGCGAGACATGCCGAGGCCCCCTCCACCCAAGCTCTGCAACAAAGCACAGACAGTGCCACACTTCATGCTGGCCTGGTTCACCACACGTGTGCAATACGCATGACGATCATGCTGCTGCAGGGGCATGCTGTGCACTTCCCTAGGAGATATAAATATGGGTTTTAATCAAACCTTAAATATTTCACTTAGCGTTAAAACCAGGTACTGCGTCCGGCTTCAGGCATCCAAATGTCCCAGCCAACTCGGTGCATGGCCAGTAATATTTTGCAAAGTATATTCCAGCTTCCCCTTTTACGAACATTTTCTTGTTGGCTTTGCCTTTAACGCCAGTAAAAATCTCCTGCCACAGGAAAACAAAACATGTTAGTGCACCAAGGCTTGCCCAACTTCTGTACCACGATGTAGGAATACTCTTCATGTTCACTTTGCCCTCAATGGGAGTAAATCATGCAATTCTACAATAAGGAAACATTTCCATGTTTGGCTACACAAATATCACCATGTGAGAACACACAAAATGTGAGTAAACATGCCATGTCAAAGAAAATGTCCACTTGGCCCGTTGCTCTATGAACTCCCACCGCAAACCTCTGTTTAATAAGATTCAGATGCCAGAAAAACATGCAAGAAAACATCCATGTTCCAATGCCCCTTGCCCGGGCTCCAACATTGCACGCACACATTCATACCCATTTACCTACCAGTCCCTCAACCAGTGGTGTCTGGTGAATGTGTTACTTGAAGGGGCTTAAGCATTTGCCACATATATGTCAGAGGGACCGAACATACTAATGGAGCCCAAACCAAACAAAAGTTATTCATGGATGTTTCCTCCCTCCTGCTGAGAAAAGCCTTCTGAATAATGGGTTAAAATGGTGCATTATATTGCACACTTTCTGTGAATAATTGGGTATAAAGCCAGACAGTTTGCAATTGATTTTGTGTAGTACCTCCAATCCAAATATCCAATAGATTCAGGTCATCAACAGTGAACAGGAGCATTAAGGCTTTAATCTCATGCTTTGCCATTAAAAATGCATTTAACTGGGTTTATGGGCCCATAACTCCCAGTACAGCCAGAGGGTTTGGTCTGCAAAGCTATTATCGCACTTTAGGGTGAAGGTGGATAAAAAAAGCAATTGAGTGGTTGCTGTAAATTTGGCCAAGTTCCCGGGAGCCACAAACAGCATGGTGAGGAGGGAGGAGAAGCCAGGCCGAGTTAAGTGAGTGGCAGGAGTTGAGAAGCTGGGCCGTATCTGCCAGGTGTGGCCCAGCAGACGATTTGTTTATGGAGTGGGGTGGATTCTTTACCTTACAACATGAGGTAAGGAAGAGGTTTGTGTGACCAGTGCTTCACTTTGGCCAGGATGCATCTGTCAGGTGTTGCACGATCAGAGGCGGGGTTCTCAATATGGCACTCCCCATGATGAGAGGGAGTACTGCGCTGAGAGACCGTCCCACTGTGTGGTTGTCAACAGAAAGCTCCCAGTGATGTGAGGGGACACGGTACTCAGAGCCCTGCCCAGGGCGGGGTCATCAGCAGAGCACTCCCAGTGATGAGGAACACTGTGCTGCTGTGATCCCTGCCCATGGCCGGACTGTCAGTAAAGTGTTCCCTCTCAACTGTGGAGCACCCCATTGGCAGTTCTCGGGGAGCACGCTGCTCTCCCTCATTGGCCAATTTCTGAACAATAATGGGTTTTCTGAACCATAACGGCTCATATGGCCCGGCAATCAGACAATGCGGGTGCTCCACGTCACTCCCCCAGATGATAACACTTACTATGCTTACTTTATCATAGATGCCCAGATGAATATGTCATGCCACAGTAAGAAAAGGCCAGATTGGCTGCACCCAAATGTCGATCTAGTCAGGTAATAACACTTATGATGCTTAATTTATTATATAAGCCTATTAAAAATGTCATGCCACAATAAGGGCCGATGAGATTGGCGTCACCAAAATGCTGGTGGAGCCACTAATAACACATATCATGCTTGCTTTATCATTGATGCCCATGATAAATATGTTATTAGGGCACCCCTCCGGCCCCCTCTATTGCCATTCCCCTACACCAAACTGCAAACTCAGCTCCTCGACCCAGTATTAAACACAAACACACACACATTCATACACCATTCACTGACTCATTTACTCACACATTCACTCCCCCATTCACCATTCACTAACTAATACACATGCTCACCCAGCCACACATACATCATACTCTCACTCATACGCACACACATACACCCTTGCATGCACACACACACACACACATACATACAAAAAATAAATCATGAGCATGCAACATCTTTGCATGCATGTACACACTTCCATTTTTTCGTACCTTTTTTCCGAATCCATCGGTTCGAGGGACTCATCTGCAGGCAGACCTACAGTTACAGAGCTCCACGCAGACAAGAACCAGAAAGCAGGGAGAGCTCCTGTCTTGCCCAGAATAGAGGTGCCTTCAGAAAGAAATTATGTTCATTCCGGTTAAAAGGCAAGTAATTGCTTTTCAGGAATAATGTATTTGCGAAAACATTTCTTTCTAAAATCAAAATGTCTTCAGAAAAAAAATGATTTCTTTCTGAGGTCTGAGGGGGCTGCTCTCTAGGACCTGGGGTGGCGGGGGATCCTGCACCACAGGTGCGGCAGGGTCTCCAGCTACGCCTATGCCAACTTGTGGTAAACTGGGAAGGATGTACTCAAAGACATATAAATATATAATTGTGACTGTGGGGCCCTCACAGGACGTGTGCAAAAAAAAAACGGTGGCGGTGAACGGAATGTCATTAGACACATGTATATGTCTGCTGTCTCGATTTAAGGGATATATCATATCTTTGCACGTCACAGGTGAGGTGTTCACTCTGTTTTCCAGCTCTTTTAGCCTTACAACTCCCCTCCAATGCTGTTGCTGCATGGGAATCTGGTTGCTGTAATCCATCACGTCAGCAACGAACCATTTCTCCTCCCATTACACAGTGTAACACCCACAGTGGATGGTGAGGGCATGTGTCCAGGCGGGCTGCCGCTCCAGAGGGTGGAGCTCCCAAATAGTGTTTTCTTCACATGGGGGGTGGGGAGAGTGGCATCAGGGATGAGATGGGCACACTAGTTCCCAGCTCAATTAGCCTTACTGTATGGGTGACGTTCTCTTCCAAGCGCTTTCATGCACTACGGGGCCTAAAAATAAAATCAAGGTTTCATTTGGTCAATTGGGAAAGAAACAATTAGGACAAAGTTTTTCTGATTGAAAAGTTGGTAGATGTGCCACTAGACACCATCCCAATATATGTGTTGGACTCTCTGATCCATTGCCAATGGAAATTGATAGGAGGGCAATGCAGGTGTGCAAGTATATATCAGTCAGCCTAATGGTCTTTATTGTCTAGCCTCTGTTCAAAGGTGTTCAACACGTTGCTGTCCAATATTTGTACTGTCATATTTGCAAGACAGTAATTTGGTTTGGTAAATGCGCCTTCCTAAATTTTGCCAATTGATAAAAAATTGAATTGACAACTTGACAACTTAATTATTCATCTTCAGCCATCCCTCCATGATGCAACAAAGAAAATACCAGCTGGCTGCATGAAGCACAATACAACTGACAATCGTTATCTGGAGGTAGAGGATCTGCCTAAGGTGAGCACTGCTGCTACACCAATATCTGCTTGAGAGATCCTGCTTCACTTTAAAATGTTCCCCACATCACAAAGTCCCTGCCTGGGCTTCCTCATGCATCCAGACTCCCTCTGCCTGCATGATGATCCGCTAACTGGGAGTTGGCAGGCGATTCCGAACCCCTTGCAAGGCCCACTTATAAAGCCTACACAAAACTGCAATTATCCGTGGATAAGTGCATACCCTCCTATTAATTTGTGCAATTTATGCATAAAAACGCTTCATAATCCCTTCCAAGACAGCAACCCTATTTAAAGGGCATATGTTTTAGACACAAGACAGCATGTCAGAATTCATTTATTTTAAGTTTATTTGATCATATTTTAATCATAAAAAACATTTACAAGAGAACATATCAAATACATTAATAACACATCTATAAAAACCAGTTGTCAAGAACACACATTTTATCACAACAAAAAAGCTCACATCTCACATATCATTCCTCACATACTCTTTCATCCCCATACATACAAAAATGCTCAAAAAGTGCCTAATTAACAATATTTTTAAAGTAAAACACTGGGTAAATGTTCCAAAGTAGTTACTCGTGGACACATATTGATTCCCACATTTTGTCTGTGTAGACCCAAGTTAAAGCCAACTCTGGGAGGAGTAGGCCCTATGGTGTTGTCGACTCGAGTTTCGGGCTGCCAGAACGGTCTGTACAATTTCCGTCTGGTGCACCTCATCAGGACATAAACATTACAAACAAAAACACAATTTAAAAAAGAATCCAAGTTGATGTGAATTGAATTTTTGTTCAATTTTCAAAATCTAGTTTCTTTTGCTTCACAAGATGTCGAATTACAGTGGACCAAAGTATGTCTCTCGGAAAGCCGCTTCTACCGATGACCAAGGGCAAAAGAAAAGAGAGACAAAGAGAGAGAGAGAGAAAACAGAGTTTATCCTTCTCTATAGTTTCCTTCATGCTTTCTTTGACATTTATCTTAGCTATTGTGAATCTTGACATGCTGCTTTGTCATAGGCAAGCCCATAGTTACTCTGGACGTGTCCCAATGTCGGGTTGATCTCCCTGTGTTTTTGTCAGGTGAGGCGAAACTGCTCTCCCTGAAGTTACTGGAAGGGAAATGGCATTGACTCTCATGGGACGTTATCCAGCCTCCACCCCTCTCCCGAAGGGCAAGATACAGCAAAACACCCTTCAGTTAGAATCAGAAAAAATCAGAAATAGAAAGTAGAAATGAGGACACAACAATTAAAAAAATCAAAAAAATCAAGAGAGCCCAAGTCCACACTGCAACCTCTCTGGCCCGACCCATGAATGGCCCACGAAACAAAGAGCTGTGGGTGAAGTGACTATTCCCCAATTTGACAGTTATGAGATACACAAAGGCACACCATGTTAATAGCTAAAAAAACTGTGTTTTCTCACCCAAAGTGTGGTGGCTTCAAATCTAGTATTGTCATGTATTATTGGCAGGACCCAGACAAGGCTAAAGTTCCTTCTCGGTAGTGATGTCAATGTGTCTGAAATCACAGATGTATGTACATCCTATCAGGACTTTGTTGTCTGTTTTATTACAGATAACATGGTTGTGGTCCAGGCACTTGTGCCGATAGCACGCCCATGTGTCACAGACCCACATTTTAAGTGCAACTGCGTCATAATTTACCTTTTTACACCAAAGTGTTGTTTTCTCCCCGCCGGATATACTACAGGTCAGTAAGTTCAGGAGCTTTAAGAGAACGACACGTGGTCCATGTCTTCTTCACCAAAGTAACACTGGATGTGAACAGTGTCTCCCACTCAAGGTGTCTGCAAACACTGGAAATTGAAAAGGAGACCAAAGAACGGTAGCCAATTAACACTAGGAATTGGCAGCACCAAACAATTCAAAAAATTGTTGCTACCTAATGCTGAAGATGTGTTGGGGCAGTAACAACAAGAGCGCCTCCCAGCTCAGGTGTCGCACTATCTAGTTTATTAGCACCGTATCAGTACCAGCCCATTATTTAGGTGCTGGACTGAATGGAGCATTGCGAATAGCCCCCCCCGGCCGCAGGACCTTTCCCAGGGATGCAAGGCCCCCAGAGACGCAACAAACCGGTTGCTACCCCCCAAGGCAGGGTGCACGGGGGCGGGGGTCGGAGGCTCGCCACCGTGGCAGCCGCGGCACACAATCGGAGCCGTGGGTAATCGAACTTAAACCCCACAACAAGCCAGACAACACCTGGCATATTTGCCACTAATATTCACTCCGTTAAGAGACCCAGAGCGAAAACAAAAACAAACATCGGGAGCCATTCCCAATGTCAAACAATTTTTTCCCAAGGCAATGGGAAGGGAAGGGGAAAGGGAGGGGGGATAGAGAAATAGAGGGAGTGCCTGCCCTTCATGCTTGGGCAGAACACATTGCATATTTGCGATGTTTAGAACGGCCCCGCCGGCTGCGGGAGCCGCCGCGAGGCGTGAGGACCCCAGGGACGCAGCAAACCGGTTGCTGCCCCCAGGGGGCCCCACCCAGCGCGGTGGCCGTGGCACACAGTCGGGGCTGTGTGAATGAAAAGTCCCTCGCGTCCGGGGATACAGTCCACCACAATGCATTTGCCACCCGTGCGGACCCGATTAGCATACAGCCCATAAAGCGGACGGGGAGAAATGTTGCCTCGCTCTTACCTCGTGTGCTTGCTCTTGTGTGAACCAGCCGTCTGGAATTCAGGTCCCTCTATGCACCACTGCTGTTAAATACTGCATCTGGCGTCAAGTCGCCATTTTTGTGTGTACGAGGTAAGACCACACCTCCAGGCGTCAAGGTGCACTAAAATACTCCCCCCAGAGGGCGGGAACCTTACCTAATTGCAATACAAACAAGCATTGCCAACAATGCACAGACCTGATCTTCCCCTCTATCTCAGCCCCGGCGAATAGGGAGGTGGAAAGATTCACCTGTTCCCCCTGTATCCCACTGTGTGTGTGGAATGAAAAAACAAGCGCATCTCTGAGAAAGACACTGCTGTAATAGCACACAAGGCCACCCTAGAGAGAAAAGGATCTAGGAATAGACAACTAATATATATATTTAGCATATGCAGCCTGTGCTCAAAACACACCAATTGAACTAGATGGCTAGAGAAAATCTCCCATATATTCAAAAACATGATCACTCTCGCGACCCCCAAGGGAAACCAAGAAGTTCAGGTCCTAATCAAAGCGTAATCTTCTACGTAAGTACACATGTCGACTGCAATCAGTCAACCGTATAGTCCAAAACATCTCAAGGTGTAATTGACCAAGATGCTCAATGGTTATGGATCCTTAGTGAATAATGAGGCACGCTGCTGTTAATGTTGCAGCAAAAAGGACCGTTGGAAAAATCGTCGTTGAGGCCGATTTCATGGGTCCTCAATCTGTAAATCCAGTTTTGCTCCAGCTTGGTTAACCTATATTGCATAGAGTGTTGGCTGTTATCTGGTGCCAGCTGAACTATTATTATCCAATGTATGTCATCCTCTGTGTGATTTTCTGCAATGTAGTGTTGAACCAACGGCGCAGTGCTGCATCTAGTGCGAATACACGATCTATGTTCACCTATTCGAATAGATGCCTTCCTTGTCGTCATACCTACATATCGCAGTTTACATGGACACCATATGGCATAGATGACATTGCTGGATGAACAATTAGTAAATTGTCGGAGTTGCCAATTGAAATGACCATGTTTGAACCTAGTTGTTTTTGATGTCAGATGGCATACACTGCATTTACCACAGGGGTAGTGACCCATGATATGTTCTTTGCTGTGGCTCCAGGCAGCTCTAAGGCTGTTCTGCATGAAGTTAGTCTCAATTGTCTGTAATCTCGATTGTACCAGGTGATCCCGAAGGTTCTTAGATCATTTTAGTGCAAACAAAGGTAACCCACTCGTGCATCCCGTGCTTGTAACCAAGTTCCAATGTTTCTTGATTAATTTTTTTTATCTGCACTGTTTGCGCTGAAAAAGTGGTTACACATATACTAGCCGATCTGTGTCCTTTTTCTTCTCCCTGGGCCTCAGAAGGTGTTCTCTCGGAGTCCAACGGGCTCGTTTGGCTGATCGCTTGATTAGTCTGCGTGGATAAGCCCTCTCTAGGAGTCTTGTTCCCAAAAGATTAGCATGATGTTCATAATCCGCTAAATTGGTGCAATTCTGTTGAAGCCGGAGAAACTGGCCATATGGTAAGTTATCCTTCTGGGAGTGGGGATGTTGACTGGAATATTCAGGTAAAGTGTTCCGATCGGTATCCTTTCTGTATAGTGATGTGAAAATACAGCCTTGCCTTTGGGCAATGATCAGTTCCAAAAACGGTAATTCTGTTGGATCGCAATGTCCTGTGAAGGTAAGATTGAGTTTACACTGATTTAACCATAATAGAAAAGCCTTCAGTTGATCTTCGGCACCTGTCCAAATGAAGAATATATCATTGATATATTTCTTCCAATGGGAGACATATTGCCCAAAAGGATTGTTATTGTATATGAACAGATCTTCAAACAATGCCATGTATAGATTTGCCAAGCTCAGGGCAAACGCTGCCCCCATGGCAGTGCCATGTTTCTGGATGTAAATGGCATCTAGAAATTGAAAGAAGTTGTTACATAAGGCAATCTCTAGTAGCTTCAGTATAAACTGTGTCGGAATCCCATGGGGTATAGGTCGTCCCTGCAGCCTCTGCTCAATGCTTGCCAGTGCTTCATCCTAAGGGATGTTTGTATATAGGGCAGTAATGTCCAAAGTGACCAATAGAGTGTGATTCCCAACCAAGGTAAGTCCTTCATAGTAGTTCATTGTGGCCATGGTGTCCTTTAAAGCCTAACAGCCCTGTATGGGCCTGTCTGAGCTGAGAGGGCCATCCTTCAGTCAAGGAACTAAGGTATGTTCAGTTCATCATTGTTCCACAATGCAATGTAACCCCTTTCTTGCCTTGATTACTGTCTTGCTTTGCAACAATCCACCCCACCCACTTCCTTAAACCAGCCCTCTCTGCTTCCTTTACTTCCTGTGTATCACAATGCACATCTACCAAACCAGGCTATCCTGCTCCACCATCACCTTTCACACTGGAATACACTGTGTATCAGCAGAACAAGACACCCCAGCCCAACCACTCTCACCCTTCCTCCTTCCCCATGCCCACACCTTACAGAAATAGAAGACTCAGTGCATGTATGCTTCATGATCATGATCGCCATGATATATCCGAGCCCTACAATAGTGTGGATGCCCCTGCAGGTCCAATGATTCTATACCCTTATAATCCTCCAGGGTCTACCATCCCAATGGGCCTTAACTTGTTGCACCTGTGCTGGCAACCTCCTCATGTGATAAAAGTACTTCACTAAGTTAATCTGGTCCCAGGCAGGCAACAATACACTTACCTACAGACTCCAGATGGCAAGCTGTGCCCCGGCCTAACACTGATCTCCATACAGGCAACCTAACGATTGATGACCATAGCGACTTGCTGTACCCACATTGCTCACCGCGTCCATCTGATCACACTAACGAATCCTGCACATACTCGTACATGACCCCAATTGATCATAGCAGATCTGCTACTCCACCTTCTCAGACTATGCAGAAAGAACATATATATAACATCCCTACCCACATTGCCACAAGCATCTCAGGTGAGTGTTTTGTCCCTCTCCCCCACCCCACCCTCCAAACAATCCCCTCCCTACCCTGCCAACCCCACTTACCTTCTTTTCTGTCCTTTTTCGGGAGTGAACGTGCTGGGAACACTTCTGTCCCCAACACGTCCACTCCTGAAGGCCGCCATGGAAAGGGCTCCGTTTTCCCTTACGACGACCATTTTTTGAAACTTTTTTTCCCCTGTTTTGAAATGCTGCAGTGTTTCAGAACACAAAAACAATACTATTAGTTCCCTGGCCTTGCGGGCTGGGGTACTAATAGCAATAAGCCCCTCCCCATGGGGGCATTACTGAGTCATATATGGGCATTACCTGACTTGGTAATGGCCCTGCGGCTCGGGGTTTATTGGAAAATTATTTTTATTATTCTTACCTGGTTACGAGAGACTTACCCAGAGTCTTTAGCTCACTATCTTTCACAGAGAAGAAATGTCCCAAACATATCAGTCTTTGTCCTGCCCTGGGGCAGTCCAGCACCGAAATGCTAGGCAATTCTCCTCTGAACAAGAGTACCAACAGAAACCCCAGAAACGTGTTTCAGTCTGGTTGGACCTCATCAGTAGGGTGGATCTGTGCCTCTCTAAGAATAGTGAGCAAGGGGTCCAGGTCTGGATTGCCCTAGTAACTTAGGGTGAGACCCAAAGTTACTTGAATATGCAAATTAACAAGGGGGGTCCTGGGAGTCCCTCTGCCAGACATTAGTCCTGGTTACGAGAGACTTACCCAGAGTCTTTAGCCTAGCATTTCGGTGCTGGACTGCCCCAGGGCAGGACAAAGACTGATATGTTTGGGATATTTCTTCTTTGTGAAAGATAGTGAGCTAAAGACTCTGGGTAAGTCTCTCGTAACCAGGACTAATGTCTGGCAGAGGGACTCCCAGGACCCCCCTTGTTAATCTGCATATTTAAGTAACTTTGGGTCTCACCCTAAGTTACTAGGGGAATCCAGACGTGGACCCCTTGCTCACTATTCTTAGAGAGGCACAGATCCACCCTACTGATGAGGTCCAACCAGACCGAAACACGTGTCTGGGGTTTCTGTTGGTACTCTTGTTCAGAGGAGAATTGCCTAGCATTTCGGTGCTGGACTGCCCCAGGGCAGGACAAAGACTGATATGTTTGGGATATTTCTTCTTTGTGAAAGATAGTGAGCTAAAGACTCTGGGTAAGTCTCTCGTAACCAGGACTAATGTCTGGCAGAGGGACTCCCAGGACCCCCCTTGTTAATCTGCATGGGCCTCAAGGCGCCTGCTTTCTGGAGGAGAGACCCATTAGAGTATTGCCAGAGAATGCCAATGCTCCTCCAGCATCTATCTCAATCGGTGTTCCTCAAAGTTTGTGCGTATCCCCCACACTCTACAACATCATTACCAAACCGCTTTTTGACCTGCTAGACTCAGTTGGTATATCATATACCAATTACGCTGATGACACTCAAATTCTCCTCCCCCTCTCAGATAATTATTCGGAAACTCTGATGCTCTAAATACTATCAACCCGACTATCCAGAGCTGGATGGCCACACACTTCCTTTGTCTCAGTGATGAAAAGACCGAAATCCTCCTTGTGGGTTCTTCTTCAGTGATTAAGAGTGTCAACCCTCAATATGCTTTCTTCACTATAGACAGTAACTCGATCCCCGTCTCCACAACAGTGAAGATACTAGGAGTCTATCTTGATGACAAACTTTCCCCTACCTGTCAAGTCAATGCCATTGCCTCCTCAGCTGTCTACACCACAAAACCATTCAATTCCTGCAGACCGTTCTTAGCTCTGGACAGCTGCCTTACCATTGCATGAGCTATCATCGGCTCTAGGCTTGTTTATTGCAATGAACTGTTCGTAGGCACATCCTCGAACAGCAGCCAAAAGATGCAGATCATTCAGAACAATACCCTCGATGCAACCCTCAACATTCCTAGACAAGAACATATCTAGACCGCAAGATGAAACGTACATTGGCTCCTGATTCGAGAACAGATCACATTCAAAACGTTGGTCTATTACGCACAGATGCTTCTCTATCTCCGCTCCTCAGTACCTCTCACAGAAAATCATGAAAGTCCAATCCTAGAGACCAACCAAATTGGCCTGTGCTCATCGGCTCATCATGCCTAATTTTAAATGGGCTTAAACTGCCGGCTCGCGCTACCCAGCCACGGCAGCTAAACATTGGAACTCTCTTCCGTCTGCCCTGTGAGCAGAACAATCCTATTGGGCTTTCCTTGAGGCCTTAATAACTTGGATCTTCCCTAGATTCTGACATTTGGGTGCTCACCCACGGCAAACTGCCCTTTGAGAAATTATGCATGTAACTGTTAATGTAATCAGCACCTTAAAGCCTCATGTTTAGTGCGCTTTATAAATGTAAAAAATAAATAAATAAAGACAATTATCATGCAGAACTTGCCCCAGAGTTCCTTTTGAACAGTGCACTGCACCCAAAAATGTAAATGTGTTGTTTAGTAACAAAAACGAATGGGAGGGTATATACACTATAAAACGCTCTCCACAGGACGGGCCAAACATATTTCCTGATGATTTGCACACCACAGACACAATCCCAATCGAGCCCAGAGACATGTATCAATCATTTGAACACTGACATAATGAAGGCCTAAGTGAATACCTGTATGCACATGTTCACTTTCTACTAAAGAACACATACATTTTAGGATTAATGTTTTTAAAAAATATTGCATTAAATTTCATAAGGACACAGAAAAAATAATGGGTCACTTTAAATGTGATATTGACAAAGACATGTCTCAATGTTGCTGACCAATATCAGATTGTGGCTCAATTCCAATATGGCTGCCGCTGCCCCTGCTACCTCTCTGACACCAGCAGTCCCACAGTCCTTTCCTCGGATGTCCCGCCTTTCCTGCAGATGGGTTTGCTGTCCTGCAGCCATATGGCCTTGCATCATGGGAGCGGCAGGTAAAGCCGGCCCCCATTGAAGGCCCACATCTAAGGCCAGCACCGTACGGGGCCTCACAAGCTGCACTTGGAGCACCATCATCATTCTGCCTGGACCCGAACACTGTATGTGACGTGCTAAGTCCAGTCGGGCTCCCTTCTATGTACACAGAGCATCAGCTCCATTCCAATATGTCTGCCGCTGACCATGCTTCCTCACTGACTGCCAGCAGCCCCACATCCACTTCCTCAGATGTCCCACCTTTCCCGCAGACAGATTGGCTGTCTTGCATCATGGGAGCTGGCAGGCCTGGAAATCGGCCCCCAACGAAAGGCCCACATCTAGGGCCAGCATCTGTCATTGCCTTCCAGGGCCTGAAGGAGCCTGGCAGGAGTCCACACACAACAGTTTTTGCAAACTCTGCCTTTCCTTTGCCAAAGCTGCCCTCTGCGCTCCCATTGTCAGGTAAACCTACCTTTTGTTCTCAACGTCCTACTACCGAAGCCACCCATAACTCCACCACACTGGCTCGACCGCCCATGCCATTCCTCCCCAAACTCCTCAACTCCCCCCTCCCTTCCACTCCTACCAGTCAGCACGTCTCACACCTGACTCACAAGGCCTTCACTAGCCAATCAAGAAACTCACACTGTTGGCTTTCCGCAGGATGCTCCAACCTGCAGTCTCAGACTACAAGACCCAATGTCCCATTCTCCCTCCCTCCTTCATGGGATGTTAGACATTCCTGCTTAAGTGCACGCACAGTCTCACCCCTCACTGCCCTACCGCCCATACACTTTCTCACGCCAGACTCCCACACATGTCATCAGAACAGCCTCAACATTACCAGCACCACCTCCCTCAAATGTGATCTAATTAATAGGTGCTCTCTCCCTGCGCACAAACTTAGCATTCACAACCTTATCTCTTGCAATGTCCTTGACCTACTTGCCATCACCGAAAAATGCCTACACCCAGCTGCAGGTCATGCCCCATCCATTGCATTACCTAACAACTAGACCATACATTGTAGTGATATATCTACTGGTGAAGGGGGCTGAGTTGCTATCATGTACAAGTATTCCATCCCTGTCAGAAACTCTACCCTCAACGCCCTACCCAACTGTGATCTCCTCACCAGCAAACTGTCCATATCACCCAACGCCACCCTTACCCTCCATCTTCTCTACCACCCTCCTGGTCCCATTGTGACCTTTGAAGATGATCTCTTCCAACTAGTCACCTCGACTCCCAAACCTACATCCAACATACTTTTGCTTGGCGACTTTATCCTGGGCTTCAACGATACCTCCGACCCTAATGGCATTTCTCTCGCCAATACCATCCACAATTCTGTGCGATCACAGCTTGCCATGTCCCCTTCTGATGTGAGAGGCTGCACCCTAGTTTGGCTGGTGGACTTCAACTGCAATACTCTGCTACACGCCAATATACGCTGCTCCTGGTCACACCACCACATTATCACGTTTACTATCCCCATCTCAGACCATCCTACCCATGCCCCCACCTCACTTCCTGCTGTCCTGTCACGCTGCATGATAAACATCACCAAAGATTGTCTTCTCCCCCTACTGGCTAAGAACACCCTGCTGCCTCCTGGTGCACCTAACCCCTCCGCCCTGGTGAACACCTACAACAACCTGATCCTCCATGGTGTAGACACCCTTGCACCCCTCAAACTATGTAAATCCAAGCATACTACCCACAGGAATTCTTGGTTCACCTCTGAACTCACAGCCGTCTGTGCTAAGAAACAAGACAGAGAAACTGAGTGGTGACTAAACCCCTCTACCGTGATGAAATCCCTCTTATCCAAACTATCCAATGATTACAAACTTGCTATACACGCAGCTAAAGCCTTTAGTTTTAACACGCGTGTCTCCAATGCCAACTCTAACTCTCCATCCCTCCACTATCATCATTACAACGCCTGGTCAACGCAAAATCCAAAATGCCATATCTGGAAAAATTGCCACTCTCCAAAATAACATCCTTGCAAAACAATCAACCATTAAGGAAAAACTCAACATTTCCCATCTACCTACCAACCAGCCATCCTACCCATTTTTCAACTTCCACCCTATTTCTGAAACAGATGTATTCCAAATAATAAAAGGTCTCAAATCTTCCTATTGCAAAGGCCACACCTGCCCCAACCAACACATTAAAGATTGAGCTGACGCCCTACTGCCCCTCATCTCTGCCATTATCAACACCTCTTTTGGATCAGGCATAGTGTCCATCAAGCTTAAAGAAACCTGGATCTCCCCCTCCTGAAAAAACGATCACTTAACCCTACGATTCCTACCAACTACCGCCCAATCACCACAGTTCCATTCCATCTAAAAATCCTTGAGAGAGCTGCATATCTCCTGATCTAAACCTTCCTTAACAACACCATATCCTCAGCCTCCGTCAATCCGGCTTTCGTCCTCGTCACTGCACAGAATCGGTCCTTCTTGACCTCACCAATCAAATCAACGATTTACGTAGCTCAGGTACACATAGCCACCTACTTCTACTGGACCTCTCTGCAACCTTCGACCTGGTCAATCACCAAACCCTCTGCCACCACCTCATCTCTGCCACCCATTTCTTCACCCAAAGTACCAACTTCATAGCATCCTTCCTAGCAGACAGATCTTATCACGTCTGCATTGGCAATTCTATCGACGGCCCCACTCCTGTCTCTTGTGGAGTGCCACCAGGCTAATGCGGCTCACCCACCCTCTATAACATCTACAATAATTCCCTCTTTGAGCTTTTTACTCCCGGGGCATTTCTTATATTAATTACTCTGATGATATCCAGATCCTCATCCCCCTCTCAAGCACCTTCTCGAATGACAATTCCACCCTTAATTCCATCTACAAAACTATCCAAGCCTGGATGTCGACCCACGGCCTATGCATGACCGACGAGAAAACTGAGTTTCTAATCATAGGCACTCATATTTCCCTCACCAGCCTTGACCCAGCCTACCAATCCTTCCTCATTGACAGCCACTCCATCTGTGTCTTCCCATCAGTAAAAACGATAGGAGTGTACCTCGATTCCTCCCACAACATGTTGTGGCACATTAATGCCATTGTATCCTCTGCTGCTTACACTACAAGACTCCTCATTGCCTGCAAACTCTTACTTCCCACCATCAATCATCTATCAATTGCATGTGTCGTCATTGGTGCCAAATTGGATTACTGCAATGCCCTCTTTGTGGGTACCTCCAAAGATGAATTCAACAAACTACAAATGATCCAAAATAATGCACTCCGTGCCACACTTGAACTCCCCAAACAGGAACACATCACAGCCGCTAGCAGGAAGGTCCACTGACTTCCAGTCTGGCACTGCATCAACTTCAAGACCATGGGCTTCATTACGACCCAGGCGGAAAACCATGGTGTTTATAGCACCATGGTCCATGCCGGTAACTTACCGACTCCGCCATGGAGAAAGGGGGAATTACCACCCCATTACAAGGTTGGCAGGGCGTTAATTCCCCCTTCCTCCATGGCCCTTTCCCATTCCCATTTTTGCCCCACAGGGCATAATGGGAATGGGGAAGGCGGTAATTACGGTACTGCAAATTTCGGTACCGTAATTAGCACCAAGGTCCCTTTGCGGGTCCATTCCTTAACGGCTGGTAAAACCAGCCGTTAAGGTGGGAACCCGCAAAGGGACCTCGTAATCAGGCGCTAAGGGATTACCGGTACGGGTACCCTTACCGGTACCGGTAATCTCTTAGCGTCAGGGTCGTAATGAGGCCCCATGTATATTACTCATCAGTGCCTCTCCAACTCAACAGCACCCTACCTTTTGCAAAGACTATCCCTCCTCAATCACGCAAGACCCACTCGCTTCTGCAACAGCCGCAAGCTCTCCTTGCCCAGATTCAAACGAACAAGAATAGGTGGCTCCAGTTCCCCTGTCAAAGCTGCCCACCTGCCCTCAGATCAGAAACATCCTACAAGTCCTTCAGAAAGAGAATCCCAGTGATTTGGCCGAAGCCAAAATTATCGCAGCTGAAATGACCAAAACCAAAGTGTTCGACACACACACACACACACACCCACACACACACCCCCCCACCCACACCCCCAACATACACAAACCCCACTTACCTTAATCTTCACGCTGGTTCCTGCAGCGCCTGTTCCCTTTCACTTCTGCAGGGTCCTTTTCTTCTCTTTTTTTTTAACAGAAGGCTGCGGGAGTGTCCCGCAGCCCCCGCTCACTATACCATCAAGTATAGTGAGCGGGGCGATGCGGGGGTCGCCCCCGTTTCGTTTTTTAAAATTTTTTATTTTTTACAAGGACGGCAGGCCCCGCTCACTATACCATGAAGTATAGTGAGCGGGGCAATGCGGGGGACACCCCCGCAGCCCCCGTTTGCTTTTTTTTTTCTTTTTTTTTTTTTACACGGACGGCTGCAGGGGTGTCCCCCGCAGCCCCCGCTCACTATACCATGAAGTATAGTGAGCGGGGCAATGCGGGGGACACCCCCGCAGCCCCTGTTTTTATTAAATGCTACCACCAAAGGATCGAACTTTTGGTGTTCGATCCTTTGGTGGTAGCATTTTTTGAACTTTTGGTCATTTCGACCTTTTTTTTTAGAGCATTTCAACCTAAACCCAGAAAGAACCTTAAGACCTTGCTATTTAACTAAGTTACCTCCTCTACCTCCACCCTACTGTCTTGATATATGTGCTACTGTCATGTACTGCTTTGTTTACACTGTTCACTCATGTAACCAGCGCCCAGATGCCTGCAGGCTTGAGTGCACTTTACAAATGAAAAATAAATAAATAAATAAATAAATAAATAGATGTTACCCCAGCTGTCAGGTTATTTGTGTTGAGTATGCTAAAGCTTGTGGTTTGGTTAACATTAAACAAACAATGGGGGTCATTACGACCCTGGCGTTAAGGGTTTAACGGCGCCGTAAAAGGTGTGGGCGCCGTTAAACCCTTAATGCCTGATTACGAGGTCCCTTTGCGGAACCCGACCTTAACGGCTGGTTTTACCAGCCGTTAAAGTAGGGTGCCGCAAAGGGACCTTGGTGCTAATTACGATACCGCAATTTGCAGTACCGTACTTAGCGCCTTCCCCAGTCCCATTGAGCCCTATGGGGCTAAAATGGGAATAGGGAAGGGCCATGGTGAAATGGGGAAATACCGCCCCGCCAACCTTGGAATGGGGCGGTATTTCCCCATTCCACCATGGCGGACTCGTTACAACACCGGCACCAACCATGGTACTAATAGCGCCATGGTTTAGCGCCGGGGTTGTAATGAGGGCCAATGTTATGGTAAGTAAAAAAAAAAAAATAATAGAAATCTCACCCCCTGACTGCAGTAAAAGAGACACATTCCTTATGAAACCAATACATCAAGCAAGCCCTCCACTCACAGGCATTGCTGGAAATGGACATTAATTGTGGGATCCCACCAGCTGTGAGCTGGGGGGCAAGAGGGCGCAGGGTGATTACGAGCACGTTCAAAGTTTGGAGGTTAACGTGAGGGAGAGCTCGCAATATTTTTCACAGCAACCCTAACCCCCATAATTAAACACTTACCTTTTAGGAGATTAATACATTATTAAGGAAAGGAAGAATTTCTTGTAATGTTACGGGCAGAAAAGGTGCAAATATTTACAAAGCTGTTCTTTATTTTTTTTCTGCAGAGTACAATCCTGACAGGAATATTCCAAAGATTATTATTCGGAACTTGCTGTAAAAAAGATTTTTAATCGGGACTTGTGGTAGCGTCGTGGGGTCGTTGCTGCACTTTGATTCTGGTAACCTGGGTTCAAATCTGTTTCTGGAAAAAACACAAGTAGTTTGCCAGGATCCGGGGCAGGGGTGTTGCTAGGTATGGAAATGATCTGGGGCTATGCTAATTTTGGGACTGCCGGGACTGGGGGCTAGCTAGCCTTTTTGGTTGTAACCTCTGAGCTTCTATCCGGGGCTACAACCAAAAGTCCATGAGCTATGGCCCCCTCAGCCCCCCCCCCCCATCCCCTACCAACGCCTCTGATCCGAGGTCTCGGATCCGGGAAAATCAATCCCAATAACCAGTGCTGCTCACAGGTGCCTTTGATGGGTTTCCCTCCTGAATCACAAGCAGGAAATGCAGAGGTGCTATTTTCAAATGTGGGTGGTTTTTGGATGTGACTCAGACATGATCTCGAGTGCTTTAAACAGATTATTGGGGGTTGGTATCCATTAAACCTGTGAGTGTTAGTAAAGACTCGCATTGGCAAAGTCACTAGTTCTGCCGTCTGCAAATTTAGAGGGTAATTCTTTGTTGTCCTGTGAGGGGATTTACTAACAACTCTTACTTAACCTTCTAAATTTACAACGCGAGACCCACTGGCATTACCAGTGCCCGTTTTAGAAAGGCAATTCGTCCCCCTCTTGCCCCCCTCCACATCTCGGAAGATTGTTTAGCACCAGTACAATTATTTTTAAATAATTGCAAAGATCATGTTTAATTGAAGAACTTTCTAGAAAAGAAAAAGAAAAACAGCAGCCACATTACATTTTACGAGATCGATGCGGCTCGTAATATTCCCGCCTTCCACCGACTTCAGAACAGAAACCGTGTGATACAAACACGATATTGCGAGGCTTAAATCACTTAAACGCTTCTCGGTGCCCAGCACGTATGAATTGCTCCGGAAGAGCTGAGGTCACCGGGCGCCTCGCTCTGTACACGTGCATCGCTTGTGCACGCGGCGTGGAGCGCACATGCTGCAGCCATGAACGCACAGCCCGGCAGTGATAAGAACCTGGAAATAAACGCAGCCAGCAGCTGCTCGGGGAGGGGGAAAGGCGCAGAGGCCTTTAGAGGCAGACACCAGAGCTGGCTCGCCCTGATCCATTTATAATCTGCTCCTGTTCCACCTAATCCAGGCGGCATAAACCAGATGACTGCGGCTGCTCTTTGTAAATAATTTGTGCTGTGGGAAGTATTCTGTTTCTGCATGAAAACCCCTGCTGCGGAAACCTGCCAGATCACGAATGTATTTCAATGGCCCTCATTACAACCTTGGCGGAGGATCATGGTGCTATTAGCACCATGGTCCATGCCGCTAAGGTTGCAATTCCGCCATGGTGGATGGCGGAATTACCGCCCCATTCCAAGGTGAGTAGGGCGGTAATTCCCTATTCACCAATGGTCCCTTCCCCATTCCCATTTTTGCCCCATAGGGCATAATGGGAATGGGGAAAGGCGATAATTACGGCACCGTAGATTACGGTGACGTAATTATCGGCAAGGTCCCTTTGCGGCATGGCTTTTAACGCCTGCAAAAAGCAGGCGTTAAACAGCCATCCCGCAAAGGGAACCTTGTAATCAGGAGTTAAGGGTCGGCGCCGTTTACGGCGCCGTAAACCCCTTAACGCCTGAGTCGGAATGAGGCCCAATGTATATTGTTGGGTCTCATTCTATTTTTGCCGGAGCTGTCGGGTTTCCGGCAAAGGTAGGTACCGTTTCCGGCATCCGTTTCCGCTGGATTATGGGGGCCAGAGTGACGTTGTAAATCCCCATTTATGGAGGGATTTACCGTCATTACCAGTACGTAGGATGACCAGAAGTCCCGGTTTTCCTGGGACAGTCTGGGCGAATCGCCCTCCGTCCCGGGGTTCCGATAGTTTTTTTATTTTGCGAACCGGGTTTGCAATGGTGGGTGCCCACGGGCACTGTTTGTGCCGGGACCCGATTTCGAAAATCCCAAAATCGGTCCTGGCGCAACTCTACTTGCGCGAATGGGGGCGTGACAAGATTTTCACGCCCCCATTTCCTCCCCCTTCCCGTCCCCGGCCACTTTCCTCCAATGAGAGGGGTGTGCATGTGAGCACACCCCCTCCGAGCCCCCGCAACAGGTCATACACAAAGAAGTAGGACTGTATTTTTTATTTATTTATGTTAGTCCTACTTTTATGTCTATGGACTGTCTGGGTTTTTTGTGCGAAAAATCTGGTCACCCTACCAGTACGGGCAATGCTTATGCCTGTTATGAGGGCTTTTTTTTACCTGTAGGGCACCTAGCTTACTTCCAACATTTGCGCACCGTAACCCAGGTACCCCACCAGCAAACCCGTAGTAGGCCGGTGCTTTAAAGTGCTAGTATCCATGAATACCGTCACTTTTTTACCACATCGGCCGACTGAGAATGAGGCCTAATCTGCGCTACTACGGTAGCAGAATGTCTAATCTCTTTCAATAGTATGATGGGAGGCTTAGATTCTATTACACACACGTAGGCATGTATTAGACATCAATTTGTGTTTTCTATTCTTTCAGAAGTAATGAAGGAAACACATTTTTCAAACTTTTAAAAACACAAGGCTTTTTTATTTAATACATTTGCTGTAAAACAAGTTCCTGTATGGGAAGGGGCATGGTCCCGGAATCACAGAGCTAACTGACCATACAAATAGCATGTCCATTAGTGCCTCAAACTCTTCTTTTATGCTTTAATTTTGTAGAGCACCATAACAAAAATCAAATTGAAAAAGCCAATCCTTCTGCCCCATGAGGGCCACGGAAGACGCGTTGCACACTTCTCCACTGGCTGTTAAGCCATTGTTAACTGAAAGAAAACAGCAAAGTTGGTGGGTATGAAGTATAATACTCAGCTCTGTATCTTAAATAGGGGGTCATTACAACTTTGGAGGCAGCCATGGTGCTATTAGCACCAGGGCTGCCTCCAAAGTCGTGTACGGGTCCGGGTAGTCGGAATGGGGACTTACCGGGTCATTCCAACCTTGGAGGACCCGGTAAGTCCTCATTCTGAAAACCATTCCCCATTCCCATACGAGCCCCCATAGGGCTCAATGGGAATGGGGAAGGAGCTAATAACGGGCCGGCAAATGGCGGGCCCGTTATTAGCTCCCTGGTCCTTTAGTGGCTCCCAATAAGGGCGGCTGGTAAAACCAGCCGGCCTTAGTGGGACCCGCTAAGGGACCTCGGAATATGGCGGTAGGGGGTTAACGGCACCGGAATCCTTACCAGTGCCGTTAACCCCTTACCACTGGCCTTTTAATGAGGCCCATAGACTCTAAACCGCTTGTCATGTTAGTGAATGAATTAGAAATTCTAATGCAAGACAAGAAGCTTCCTATTATGCAAGTTTAAGAGATATGTATTACACCGCGTGCATCATGCGCAATACGTTCATGATGGAACGTTTTAGAAGACGACTCCTAAGACCGAACGGTTGCGTTCATAACGTTTTCAATTCAGACACCTAGTAGTACATGTAATAGGCCCTCTCGAAAAATGTGCAGCATAAGAGATGCTATCGATTCAAATCTCTTTCAACACCCAAGGTGCTAGCCTGCTAAGGTACAAAAAATAAATCAGGGGATCAGATTTCCTAAAGGAAATCAGGAGCTGAGGTGATGTCTTGCTTTCAGTAGGCATTGTACCACACATCCGTTTTCCTCCCATAGGAAGGAGGCATACAAGACGGAAGTAGAGATCCACTTTGTACGGCATGTAATGAAAAATATACCCCCTTGAGGAGAGATCGCTCTGTTATCCAAATCGAATGCTCTCATAGCAGAAGCCCTCCAGGGACACGGGAACAGCCTTGCTCCCTCTGTCCAGGGACACGGGAACAGCCTTGCTCCCTCTGTCCAGGGACACGGGAACAGCCTTTCTCCCTCTGTCCAGGGACACGGGAACAGCCTTGCTCCCTCTCTTGTCGAACAATGCCATATTTCCCCCACTGAGGAGAGAATTCATTATGTGCACCTCTGTTGGAAAAGCAACCAGAATGGTCATCTCTTGATGAAAACTGGGAGCGGGGGAGTCAGGATCTGGTACCACTCTTAGGATCCCAAATCACTGCGGCCATTTTAGTGCATTTTTTCAGCAAGCACATTATACCCACCTTCATGCCCCCCACCACATCCCCCACCCTTAGATTGTAAAAATAAATTCCCTAACCCCGCACCCTGCCTAAAAATGCTGTCAGAAAATGAGGCAAAATGGCTGCAGTGTGTTGGCCCCTACAAGCTGTGCCGGTACCGAGAATCCACCATGGGAGAAACAGCCAGCGGAGGTGATCTTTCCTCTTCCCCCTCTGATGATAACGTAGGGGGTGGAAGCATTTTAAATGTTGGACTGGACCTTATCTAATGCTGAGCTTTTTATTTATTTATTTATTTTTGAATTGTATAATACACTGACTGGCAGGGGTGCCCCTTCAAGGAGCCTCTGAAAAAAAACAGGACATGAGGCCTGACATATGTGCAATGAATAGGAATTATGGGATGAGGCTATACAACCACGTAGTCTGCTTAATCACAGTTGTGAGAGATCTGAGCTGAGAGTTGGGTTGCATAGAGTGGTTGATGCTTTTGCAACAGCACCATTGATTACAGAAAGGTTTGTGTTTGCAGATTATTCATATTACAGTAAACCTAGAACAAGTCAGGTAACATTTGCTATGGCAAAAGCTGGTCATTTTGAGGTTACAGGTTCATGGCTAAATGTGGAAGTGCTAGTCATAAGATATAAGTAGAGCCATGCATTGGAATCAATAGGGGTGGCGGGGCAAGTTTATGTGCTTAATGTGCACAGGCATATCTGAGTTAGATCTTCTGTTCATGGAGCCAGCTTTTGACTTTCCCTTTGACCATCTTGAGGATATATTCTGTTTTCAGAGCTGTGGGGAGTTTTTTATAGAATCTTGGACGTAATATTGCAAGGGATCGCCCTCTGTATTACAGTCTTTTGAACCTAGGTTGTTAACTTTTTCTGATCTTAGCTGCCTTGTGCTACATATCTGGATGAGTTAAGGTATATAGGAGCAATGTTAAGAAGACCAAGAAAATAATATACATGTATGTGCTATTCTCTACGCACTGGGGAACCAGTTTTTGTCTTTTAGGCCTGGGCAGAAATCGTCCAGGGATTGTGTGCCAAAATATACCTTGCTGCTTTATTTTGGATAAGTTGCAGTTAGTTTTTGTTTAGTCCTAGATTGGGAATGTAAAGGCGGAGTCATTAGCAGAAAAAGTCCTTCATGTCTCTAAAGAGTGTTGCTGGAGCTCTGGGTCATGCGTATCTAGCCATGAGACATATCGACCAGCTTTGGACCTTTGTGCATCTTGCACCCGTTGCAGCATCCAACAGAGAAGTCATACTTGCATCAGGGAGCAGGCAAATGCTCAGTGGAATCCATCCCCTGAGTGTGGTCATGACAGTGGGCTGTGTGTCGCCAACTGATTCTTTCAGTCAGCTGGAAATTCGGGCTAGAAGCACAACATGTCCATCCACTTGGCCTGGCAAGGTTGTAAAGCTTTGCCTATCCTTTTCTTTTGATTTTGCTTCCTTTTTATAAGGTTGATCCTGTTCTGGTGTATGCAGAACTTTAACCGAAATGAAGGGCTTAGTTCTTTCCGGCCTCACTTTGCCCCACATTTATTTCCTAAAGGACCACACGGTGAAGGAGCTCAGCTAGTTTACCAGATAGGTACCATTCCATGGACAAATGGGTTGGATGGATACAGGATCAAAGAAAGGATGACCTAAGTGATTAGGAATCATATGTCCTATGGAGTATGATTCCTGAATGTGTGTTGAATGACGTTCTGTTTTTTTGGGTCGGCTTACAACGGAGTAAGGTATTCCTGACCTGTCATTACTAATAGATGCATGAGACGGGCAGTCAGGTGACACATGCCTCTTCTCTTTACAACTAGAAGTGAGCAGTTCCTTCCCTCTTTCTCTTCTTTAGAGGTCACCTCTGTTGGGGCGAATGGCTTGAAATATCTGAAAGGTTTTCTTGTTCCAACCATTTTCTTTCAAATATTTAGATTAATAAGGGACACTTTCCTATGATCTCATAAGCCCAAGAACGAGGATCGGTGTCACTCTTCAGTGAAAGGTTGTCTCCTTAAATAGTATTTTGCACCTGAGCAGAGTATGGTCCCATCAGGCTATTCTGCAGTCCCCAAGATCCCCTTGCTACAAACTAAAAAGGAGTACTATTTAAATACATGGTGGTATGGTCAGCGAGGGAGAATGGGGGAGAGGGCAGGCAGCTCCCTCTTTAGCAAGTAAGTGAAGTTTAAGCTGAGCTTTCACAATATCCGCAGTTGGGCTGCCTTTGATTGTTATGGACAGCGGGTTCCAGTGGAGCGGGGCTAGTAGGGAGAAAGAGCAGAAGCGAGAGGAGGCACAGGGACAGTGAGGTTGAGTGCAGAGTAAAATCAGAGGGATTAAGATGGTGAACAAACTGAGTTAAATCAGTCCAGGTTCTGAGAAGCACGAACATTGATAGCTTTGTAGACCTGGAAAAGGAACTTGAAATGAGAGCAGAGGTGCATGGAGAGCCAACCAGCATGTTATCAGTATGTCGAAGGTGGGAGGATTTGGGAAGGTTGTTTAGAGTGTGGGGAGCAAAGTTGGGAAGTTTGAGTAGAGGGAGGAAGGGGTAGATAGGAAGGCCAAGAAGTAGGCTTGAGCAGTAGTCAAGTTTGCTGAGCATGAGAGTAGAGATGAGAGTTTTGTACAGTGGTTAGTAAGAAAAGAATCCATGTTTAGCAGGTTAATACGAGCAACAAAGGCAGTGGTAGTGAAGAATTGTTGCAGTCATGGGTCCCTATCAAAGGTGACTCCAAGATTGCAAGCATTGGGGGGGGGCAAAAAAGGTCACCCAGGAAGGAGATAGGAGACGAAAGGGCAGTTATGGGATTGGACACTAGCATAAAAGTGACTGTGACTTACATTTTTGAAAAGTTCATCATGAGGCACTGGAGAGACATCCAGCGATGAACTGTAGTGTGGCAGTTCATAATCCACTCCGAGATGGCTGTGGTGATTGGAGCGAAATTACCAAAATATTTGAGTGTCATTAGGAAAAAGGTAATAGTGAAAGTCAAAGGATGAGATAACTCTTCCTAGAGTAGAGGTATAGAGTGTGAAGAGCAAGGGTCCAAGGGCTGGGCCGCCGACAACGAGTGGGGTGAGGTCAGAGGTTTGCGAGTTCCAAGAGATTTTAAAGGATCGACCATCCAGCTAGGAGGTGATCCAAGCAAGTGCAGATTTGCAAAACCCAATGTCATGGAGAGTAAAGAGGGTGGTTCACATTGTCAAAAGCAACAGAAAGGTCCAAAAGCATGAGTATACAAGAGAGTTTGCAGTGGTGAGAATTCAAAAGAAAGTCAGAGAAATTCATGAGTGGAGTCTCAGTGTAGTGTTTATAACGGAAGCCCGATTGAAATGGATGTTTAAGGTCATTTTCCTCAAGGTACTTGGTGATCCGGTCAAAGACCACCCGCTTACTGCTGACTTTTTGAATAATGGGGAAGGAGAGAAACTGGGCAAAGGTTTGCTGGGATGTTTGGGTCAGCAGAGTGTTTCTTCAAAAGGCATAAGACAGCTACAGATTTGAAGGAGGCTGGGAAGAGTCCAGCAGAGAGAGAGAGGCTAACGAGCTCAGAGAACTAAGGTCAAGTGATTGAAACAAAGGGCCTAATTCATGGAGTGTTTCGAGCGGAGCAAAGTGGCTTTGACTGCTAATGAACACGTTCCACCGGGCCTAATTGACAGAGCAGTGCAAAGTGTATTTGTGTGGAGCAAAGTCACTTTGCACTTCAAAAGTACTATTTGCACCACACTAAGTTGTTCCTAAACATTTCATGAATTAGGCCCTAATTCTTTGACCATTTGGGGAGCAAAAGTGTTGATAGGTGTGCAAGATGGGTTGGCACTCTGAAGGATTATTTCTAATTAAAAAGGAGAGGTAGGAGAGAAGTAGTCAAGGGTAGAAGAGGTTGTGGAAGAGGTGGTGGACAGAAGGAGTGTTTGGAAGACAGAGAGAGAGGGAGTGTGTGTGTGTCTTACTATAGACATTATTTCTCACTTGACTACTTTTATTGCACCCAATATTATTTCAACCAGTGCAAGGCAAGAATGTCAAATATGTCCACTTAGAATGACAATTTGTTTTAATAATCTAATCCAGTTTAGGGTCTCATCACAAGTTGGTCGGTATCCTGGCTGGGATACCGGCCAACTTTATGTGTGTTAGCGTCCACCCGTATAGCAGTATAAAGCTAACTGTTACTCCCCATTTGAATTGGATCCATTGGACCCAATGGGGAACTTTCAGTGCAATTACTGTTCGGTAATACCACCAGCAGTAATTGTGCTGAAAATGGGCATTTATTTCACCGTGTTTACCCCCAGCTATGAGATGGGGGTAAACACACCAGACATGAGATTGTGTGGGCCCTTAAATGCAGCAGTAACACAGTTACTGCCACATTTAAGGGCTACCACCTAACTCATTTTCAGGCCCTAGATCTCTAACCAAATAGTTTCCCCTGGTTGCACATTGTGAGTGTTCTTTAATCTGCAGCCTACCTAGAAAGATAAAATAAACATACCAATAAATAAAAAGAAAGTCCAGATTTTCAAAAAAATGTTGACAGACTTCATGAGCTTGCAAATTCACAAAAGACATCTGAATGTGTCCTAAATGCATGTACAAATACAAGTTCCCTTTTTCACAACCTTGCTCATTTGCTTAACAAGGGGGTGTTACTGCACCTTTTAATGTTTATCCCAAATTCAATAATGGCATGCACTTTGAAATTTAAAAAATCCAAGACTGGTCAGTGTGAAATAGGTAGCCCTTAACACATAGCCAATATGTCATACTAATGATTATTGGATACAATACAGATGACACCAAAAATAACTGTAAGCTCACAGGCTTCACACACGGTCAAGTATCTCTTGTAAAGAAAACCTTCACAACAGTACATTTAGTTTACCACACTGGTGCCACAACCACTTCAGGGCAGTACAGTGCATATGTCACAAAAAGAAGTGGTTAGGTTGAATGTAACAATACCTCCGTTACTCTAAAACATAGGTTACCTGCAAATTTGAGAAATCCCTACTTAATATTCCTTCAACCCAAATGTAGTCACTAAACTATAGCACGATTAACAGTTACAAAATGCCAGCAGCTATCTAACTAAATCCACAATACTACAATAGCACTTTTCAAAGTCAATCTAGTTAGAATACGCCAACACGTATCTGACTACTTCAAAAACACCCTTCATTGAAAAGCACCTCAAATACGCCATCTCAATTCTTATACGACAACACATGATATAATATGATCTCTAATGAAGTTAGAATATGCCACCAGGTATCTAACTATTTAAAGCATTCCCTTAATTACAACATACTTCAAACAAAGATACTATCATCCTTACACTCATGTAACTGTATGGTTATTCTGGCCATACTCCTGCTACATTACCTATAATTACTAGACACATATTACTACTGTGGTGGTTGTACCCAGTACACATATTCTTGGGGCCATGGCCTGCGGCCATGCCCCCTAGAATCTGTCCACTGACCACAAAACAATTAACTTTATAACAAGTATGTACCATACACCGTCAACTAATAAATAAAACTCAACCTGACCCCTTGCAATTGAAATAATGTTCGCGGCCACCGAAACTGACTGCGGACTCACCAGCATTCAGCTCAACATTACCTTAATTCCACTTCCCTACCATTTGTACACCCTCTTCCAGCCATCAAATAACCCCAAATGTCTTTTCCACGCCTCCCATTGAAGGCGGTGCCCACAAACTACCACAGTGTCCATGGACAGCTACGACACCTGCCCAACCCTTTCCAACCTACATAAACAGCCTCATATCACCTGTTTTCACTCCCCCATCCTTCCCAGCCCCTCATTCCACCACCAAATGATCTAACATGTGGTTTCCAGAATGTTTCCACACTGCACTGTTTGCAGACACTCGCAGTTGTCTGCGGATCCAACATGGCGGGCGTTTCCAAAAATCAGACGCAGCACACATTTTTTTATTGTCCACGGTCTGAATAGGGAAGTGAATCCATGGACCGAACCCAGATATCACACATTTTTTTACCTACTTTATGGTAGTTTAAAAAAAAATACTGGATAAATCTACACCAAATTTACAAAAGCATGCTTTCGAGACCAGGCTGCAACTCCTGCTGCAAATTTGTTGAAAATCCATCCAGCGGTTTAGGCTGTAGGCTGTATACATTGCATCTATGGGAAAACCCACACATTTTGGGACCTCCTTTATAACTTTGCCCCCTTTCACGAAACCTCAACAAACTTCACAGGATCGATCTGACAGACCCATATACTTGTTTTGCAAAGTTTCGTGAGGATTCGTCCAGGTAGGCAAAGTTATAAGCTGCCCAAAAGTGCTCTTCCTATGGGCTAAGCAACTTAACCATAACTACAGGCCCGCTACCGCAGGCACTGTAACATACATTTATATTTAAAATCATTCAGTCTTGGAAACACAGAAAATAACCACATGCCTGTCCAGTGGATCTTTGTAGATTGCTCTGCTATGGAAGATGCATGCAACTATGACTCTGGAAATATATTAGCATATATCATACCCTTCATACTTTAGCAACACTGCTGGTCAGTATAAAACAAATCACAGGTTTAGCAAAATCTTATTTTCTTGTCATGATCGTTCTAGAATCATCCTTTATTTTGTTATTGAATATCTGTAGTGAAATCAGATACTTTATATTTGGGTTGAAAACCCTATTACTAAATTATACAAATATAAGGTGATTTGAAATAAAAAATTGCATCTTTGGGTAGAAAGTTGCATGTAGTCTGCGTTTGTACAGAAGCGTCTACAAATCAATATTTTATCACTCAAAAACCTGTTCACAAAATATTGCTCCACAAATGCGGCTAATCATCGCGAGTGAACGTGTCACAGTACACCCAAGAGAGATTTAAAAAAACGCACATTATAGAGTGAAAACCTCATAAAAATGTACTTCATATTAATTTCAATTCCCAAGGTGCAGATTATAGCTTTGAATGCACAGATGGAAGTAATTTCATCCCAGGAAATTGAAGTTCTGGAGATGGCTCCCCAATGAGGGGCGCTGAATACTGTGCTCAGGCGGCGCTTCAAATCAAGAGCATTTAAAAGTTCCTGCTTAGGGACTCATTCTACTCTTCGCAGTCTGCACATCGGTCCAATGAAACAAAAGTTCACAAAACCTTGTTTATTTGTATTGTGGTTGATAGCGTTTTGTAATAGCTGCTAAATATCGAGCATCCTACTTAGAGCTGCTCATGTACTTTGTCCAGTGGTTTGCACCCTGCAGCTCTGCAGATGTTTTCTTACTCCAACACCCATGATCCCCCATCATTGTCTGTGCCAGTTGGGTGAGGCAGAATGGTACTACAGTCTAAACCCACTAGAGAGGGAATGGCTGAAGGACCTCACATAGGCACCTTCCCACTACAGACCAGAGCAGCATTACACTTGCAGCAATAATGGTCAGATTACATATGGTTCACCAAAGTCCTACTGACAGAAGATGATCTGCCAGATACCTAGTATTCAGATATATTTTGGAATGTTCCTCTAGTCCCTAACCCAGGGCCATATAGAACCTCCCATCTCTACGTATGTTTGACCTCCAAGAAAGGGAGCCCTATGGACATAGTATGGGAGAGGAAGGTGGGACTTAGGATCTCTGTTGAATCGGGAGGACTAGGAGTAATGATGAATGCCATATGTAATCTGGTGATTGTCTCCCATTCCCAGTTTCCTCGTCAAAGTCCTTACTGATGGAAGCTATACCATACACTATTGTTATTCAATCTGCCAGAAGAGTACCACAAAGCTCTCCTCTGAACAAAAGTGGATGCTTGAGTGGAAGTATTTATCATCATGAGTGAATGAGGGAACATTTTAAAGGATTCTGGAGCTATATTCTGTGCAAAGTTCCTCTACCCTGCATAGTAGATGGTGACTAATACACGTGTGACACAATGCCAATGTGGTGGCATTGCAGATGTCATTTAGGCAGCCTCCTTGACCTCGGGTCCATGAGATTGCTATGCTCTGAGTTGAGCATCCTTGAGGAAGATAAGAGAGTGAAAAAATAGGCTGAGCGTACACCGCTGAGATGGCACACACGAATCCAACGTCTCATGTTGGGGGGTGCAGGTTTCTTTCCACTAGATGCACCACACTGTGCAACAAACAGTGTTCCCATCTGCAGAAGGAAGCTGTCCTGTGTCTGTACATACAAGGGGTCTGGACATGGGCAGCATGTGGAGAACCTCTGCCTCCTCCGATGATTGATCTAGGTGGCAAACTGGCAAGACAATATTCCGGTTCTTGTGAATGATGGAATATAGTTTAGGCAGAAAAGAAGAAGCGTAATGCAAGATCACTATTTCTTTTAGAATAGCATGTATGGTTCCGTTGTCAGAATAACCCCATTTTGTAAATGTGGCATGCAAATGTCAGTATGACAATATCACCTTCCAGATCACACACTTGATATCACACTCTTCCCAACCTTTAGATTCCATTCTGGCACAAGCGTCTTCTTTTGTGGGCATTGCAGCTCGGAACTCTCCAGAAAATACCTCACAAGCTGTTCCAGCCCATGCAGGGATGAGAAAGGGTCCTGGAATTCCCTGACATCCGCTTGTTGGGAACATAGAGTGGGAATGGAGAGACGAGTCCTAAACCATTAGTCACAAATTCATGTTTCTTCCAGACATCTGTGCCGTCTTTCACAGTAGGATAAAGAGAGGAAAGGCACATAGATGACCCGCTGGACCCTAATATGCACCTATCACCCAGACTGGTGGGCCCAAATGAAGAGCAGCATACCAAGGAAGGAGAGAGTTTAATTTTTTTGTAAAGAGATCCAGCCAAGGGAGACCCCCACAGTCTATGGCAACTGATTATTATAAGTTCCTCCTTAGGTAGTCTGTTGCCTTATTCTTGTTTCGGACACCTTGGCCTGTGTGGGTGCCTGCAATACGTACCTATGTACAGTCCAGAATCTGGCAAACTGTCCTGTTGAGGTGGGAAGATCTGGTGCTCTCCATCTCTTGGAATAGCACTTAGTTATCTGGTCAGCCATTCTGATGAGCACTCTCTTTCCTGCAGTCCCCAATTGGAACACTAGCAGTGTGCTTGAAATAGCATTCAACTCCCTCCAATTGGACGAGGTTGAAGATTCAGGTGTTGTCCAGAGGCCTGCATGGTTTGGGCTTCCAGCATCACTCCCATCCCCTATGACTAGAATATGTGTTTACCACCACTGGAGGTACCAGATCTAGTTGTATGCAAACAAACAGGATCTGACTCTCCCTCCAACATGACATAGAGGCGCACATTTCTGCAAAGAGTGGAATCATCTGGTCAAAATCTCTGGGGACCAATGGCGCATGATGTGGTGGACCACGAGCCTGAGATGAAATCATGACTAGGGAACGCTTGCTGCGCATGCAACGATGTCGCCCTAATGCTTAACCATATCCTGGAAGTTGATTTTGGAAGAGCTCAAATATGTTCTAGAAGTTGCTGAGGATTTATTGCACCAGTATGAGGAAACACTATTTGGAACTGCACACCAATCAATTGGAGATTCTGAGATGGGACAAGTGAAGACTTTGCAAAATTGATCTTGATACTGCAGTATCTCAGGACTTCACATACTCCTGCTGTGTGAGCTGTCTAGAGACTACTTGATGGTGTCTATACCAATCATTCATCCTATTACAGTTAGATGGCTAAATCCTCATTTTCAAGCCCTAGCAATAGCCCTGTCTTGCCTGTATAACATTATACCCTGTTGTCAGACGAAAGCACAAGTATGGATGGGTTATTGGCAAGGCCATGTAGCCCTTTGTTAGGAATTGGTGAACATTCTAAATGTATCTAAATTATAAGTGTCTGACTGAAGCATGGATCACCTGTAAACAGCAAGGACTGTGATGAGAAAGTGGGGACGGGATGTAATGTTTCCTCTAAATCTTAGCAGGATGACATAGTGGATGAGTGAGCAAAAGGTATGTATGTATGTTGAAGAAATTGGAGCAATTATATACATGTGAGGAATTCGACCATCCGCACGGGGAGTGTGCAGTTGCCTGGGCTTTTTGGATTTTTTTGAAAATAAAAATGACTGATCGGAGATGTGTGTGAGGCCATTCCACATACATTTTCCCTGCTCAGCGCACAAAACGCATAGGGCCTCATTATGACTCTGGCGGTACGGAGTGAACGGCGCCATAAAAGGTGCCGGCGCCATTCACTCCGTACCGTTGCATTACGAGTTCCCCTCGCGGGACACGGTAAGCACGCCTGGGAAAACCAGGCGTGCTTACCGGGTCCCACGAGGGGCAGAGGGAGCAAACAACGGCCCATCTGGTAATGGCCCATTGTTTGCTCCCTCTCCCATTCCCATTCAGCCCTATGGGGGCTGAAATGGGAATGGGGAAGGACCGTGTCCGGGTCCTCGGAGGGAGGAATTACCGGGCCTTGCGAACTCAGAATGGCCCGGTAAGTAATCATTCCGAGGACCCGGACCCCGACACGATTTCGGCGGCAGCCATGCCGCCAATAGCAGCATGGTTGCCGCCAAACTCGTAATGAGGGCCATAGACACGTGTACTCCGGGAAGACACAGCCTACAGGCGCTGTCCTTCTCTGTCATGTTCAGCTTGAATGTGACAGCCACTGGTACATCAAAAGCATTTCAAGAAGGGAGAAGGTGACACCTTCCTCCAGCCATGGGCAGCCTAATTAAAATATCAAAGGCTCAATGGGTCCGCCCTGTTCTATTGTCTAAGTTCTGCATGGTGGCGGCGCATACTGATGAGAGTTAATTGAAGCAGGCCTGCAAATAGGCCTGGTCACAGAACTTAAAAATGGGCAGGAAAACAAACACCTCTTTGATATGCAATGTGTCAACTTGAAACTCGTTCCAACCAATCTATATGAAGGACAGTGAATGGCATGTCTGGGTCCACTATTTACCGTAGACAACCCCTGAAGAGTGGAGCAGAGAAATATGTGATTTAAGGGAGACAAGAAGTCTGTTCTTGTCACAAACTTCAAGGGAGACCTGCGCTTTGATCAAGAATCACAGAGGGCTCAGTTAACCAGAGAGACATTTTGATCTCGAACCGACAGGGAGATGGGGGGTACTTAGGAGTACATGGTGTCATCCCTTACCTTTCCTGTTGCAAAGCACTTTGTTCCTGACCTTACACATAACAGAAGATTGTTGGTGGGGACCTTAGATTGGTTCCTTAAGGTTGGCTTAGCCTGCACCAATCACTGGGACCCATTTGGCTTTAAAAGAGGGCTTGTGAGATCATCTGACATCTTCGAAAGGATAAAGAAGAAGGATGCATTTGGACCCTGGCTGAAGGTTCTGCTAAACATCTTCTGCCAGTGAAGGAAGGCCAGGATTTTCAAGAGGAAAGCAAGATCCCTCCCCTAAACATCTCCCAGGGAACAGAGGGAGATACCTGACTTAGAGGACCCATCCAGCAGCTCAAGAGGCGGTACCCAGCCAGCACACAGCATGCCCTGCTAGGTTCTGCCAGCAAGCATCCTAGGTGGGAAGTGCCAGAGAGTCTCTGAACAAAGGACAATGCTGTTGCCTGCAAGCACTCTCCTCAGCATTGGGTCATCTGCCTTGAAAGGATGCCACGAGCCCTGCAAAGAAGCTAGGAGGAGTGACATACAAGCATCAACCAGCATCCATCTTTTAAGGACATTTTCGAGGCAGTGGAGCCCTCGAACTCCGACCGGTTGCGCTACAAAGTGTTGTCACGCTGCAGTCCCTAAAGCTGCATGAGAAGTTTCAACCAGCATTCCTGAAACCCCACCCAGCACAGAGGCAACGATTCCTGACCCTGAGCCTCCGTGTAGGCCAGCCTGCAGCTGTCCGTCCAGCCTCGCTTGCCGAACTGCCTGCCGCCTGATACCCGCAGCTGTCTCCCATTGTGAACTCTGTTGCAGGAGCTGCAGAGCGTCCAGGAACCGACTCAACGCTGTCGAGCATCAAGAACATCTCAAGCACCAGGTACATTGTGGTTCTGTCCCCGTGGTCCTTCTCCGAAGGCCCCGAATGACATTTACAACCCCTATCTCCCTGGTGCTGAAACCAAATAACCTTGAACCGTTAAGACTATTTGCTTTACTGACTACCCTCCTGTCAGTATCCAGAGTGCATCCATTTCCACTGTAAAACTGTTTGTCATCTGTGTTCCTTTACAGGGTGGTTTGTATTTTGTAGTGTGCTAGAACTGTCTGTTGAAATAATAGGCAAGTAGATATTTTTATACAACCTTGATTGTACATTCCCTTTCATCAATGGGTAATAATTGTATGGTTACTGTGTTGCAACTTACCAACGATCCACAAACTTGTGGAGATAAGCCTGCCGTTCTGTCCACGTTACCAAAACTGGAGAAGGAGGTTTATAATTGACTTGTGTTCCAATCTGTTTGGATTCCTTCTGGTGTACTGGAGGTGTGGGGCTGATTGATGATTTAGAAATTGATATTCATCCCTGGACTACTGGTGCCCTGGAAGTGTATTTGTCACAATATATGTTGGTTTTTACAAGATATGTTATTTATGACTGGGTGACTAAGACAGGAACCTCTGTGTGTAATGTAGGGACTAAAATACAAGCACTGTAACTCTCTCCAACGCTAGGCCACAGTATACTACCACTCTCCCAATATTCCCATTTGAACAATGTTTCACTGCCGGTAATACTATGTGTAATTTATTCTGCTTCTTTGCGTTTCAGTGCAATATATTGTAACCTGTATATATTCGTAACTTTGTAAGCCTTGCATTTTCTTATTGCTACACCCTGTTACCTATGGGTCTGGTGTGCATTAGAAGTGAATAAACAAACAAACAAACAAACAAACTGTGCAGACCGGATAGGCTGGGAAATCGCGGACACAAAAACTGAAGAGTCAGAGTAAATGACAAAGGCCTGTTTTATTGAACAATTGTAAAACAAGAGAAACAGTTAAGCGCTCAAGTCTCAAAGCTCTCTAATTTCATTATACAAAACAAAGGTTTAAAAGGCAGAAATACGACACTTCTGATATCGCAATGGGATATCTCGTGAGGATAGCTCAGCAGAACATGCTCGCCTTGGAAACAAGACGACATGGAGCAACACAGGTTCGATCCCCAGGTCCGTGCTTAGAAACCTCTGGGTATTAAGCATGTTATAAATAACCAATCAAGTATGCAGTATTTGCATCGAAATAATTTCCATCGAATCATTATTCATCAAAATTCATTCATCGAAATGCTTTTCCATCGAAAAGCATATTTATTGAATGAATTTTGATTGGATTTTCAACTCAAACATACCTTTAAGATAGATGTATGTTTGCGTTGGAAATTCAGTGGGTTGGGGAAAGGGTTCATTTTTGAAAATGGGGTTTGGGGGGGTTTAGGGGGTACCCTTGGGGGTTGAGGGGGGTTTAGGGGGAAGATCCCCCAATAAAAAATAAATACCAGAAGATAGAGTGAGCTATCCAGTACTGAAATACATTAAAGATGTCAGCACTGTACAAAGGTTACATTTTGAAAATGGGGGTTTGTGAGGGGGTTAGGGGTATGACCCCTGGATGTTGAGGGGGGTTTGGGTGGCAGGAGACCCCCCTCAATAAACACCAGATGTTAGATGGAGTTGACCAGTGCTGAAATACATTAAAGATTTCCACACTGGACAAGGGTTACATTTTGAAAATGGGGGTTGGTAGAGGGGGTTAGGGGAGGACCCCTGGGGATTGAGGGGGGTTTGGGGAGGAGACCCCATGTTGATGAGGAGAGGTAATTACTGATGGGCCCATTGGTCAGCACTCACCCTCGAAAACTTGTAATACAAGATAGCTGCACCGTGTGAGGACAGGGTGCAGGACTTACATACTCCAGCACAAATCAATACTAGGGACTCAGTAAGTTGGCAAAGGGAAGTCCGTTTAATGATACATACATCAGTTTATGGAAATCAGCAGCATCGCGAACACCTGTCTCGCCCTGACTTCCTCGAACTTCAGTACAACAGCATCTTTTATGGGCAAACTTTGTCATCAATGACGTACACTTCTATAAAAAATCATCATGCAATATAATTGTTTGGGAAAGGTAACTTAAGTATAGGTGTTATAGCTGTATATGAAAATAAGGCATACGGATTGGATAACTCTTATCGGGTGGGCGTCTATGCCCATCCCTCTACACCACACGTGATTGACATCACTACAAGTACGACGTCTCATTGGTTACAATGTCTATAGGACCCTAGATTACATGGTCCCTTGTGATTGGGCGAGTTACACCCCTAAACATAAATCTCCACTTTCAATTAGCAGCATGCAGAATAGACACCCTGGTGCCTGGTGTCCCAAGATCCACCCTGCCTCCCTTCCATCAATCAGTGGTTTAGGGCTATGTGTCAATTAGTTGGCTGGGTATGGCCTCGGATCTGTAGTCTCTTATCAGGAAAGGTTATGGCACCCTCTGGTTCTGAATGACATCAGGCGGTGGTACATCTTCGCGCCTGTCTGGTCACGTGTTGGTACACCGTGAATCTGCTTCAGTTCTCAGTCTTTTCGTGTATTTGATTGTGTGTTCGCTTGGCCACCTGCATGGGCCTCTCTTATCTTGACCTTCATGGGCGGGCTAGCGTGCTCTGAAGTTGGAGCCTCGTGAGCTCATGCTCAACTCCCCTTCTCTGGTTGACCTCGATTTCCCCGGCATGAGCCATCCTTTGTTAAGTTTCAATCCCGCTCTTTTCCTCAGCCTGGACCTAGATGTGAAACTCAGCCAGTTGGGCCTGGGCCGCCTGGGCTTTCTTCTGCCCAAACAAAATGGAGTTGGACGTGTACATTGTGCTGTATTGAGGTAGACATATATAGTTGGCGCATGCCGCTCTATTCTTCTACTTAAGCATTGCAGGCAGTATCGATTACTTAGCATCTTGCGTTTCAAGCTTATTTACACACGTTCAATAAGGCGGTTGCTTCCGTCTTGTCTCATGGCACCATTCTCATACGTTTTCACAGTGTCTCTCCCCTTCGTCCATTACAATTCTCCTCGCAATTGTCGATACTGTCATGCATAGCTTTCAGTAGCCACTTCTGGTTGTTCTCGGGGCTGCCTAGGCCCTTAGTCTATTTCCATTGGCCTTCCATTAAGGCCTTCTTGGTCTCCTCGTGGACAGTCTGTAAATACTCGTCGTTTCGTACCAATGGCACGTACGGTTGTCGGATGGGGACTATGCTGCCCAGGGTTGCCTGGTTATGGGCATTTCAACAGGTATTGATCTTCTAATGTACACAGGGCAGTGGCCCATTGCCGCCCTTTGTTGGTTCAGCTGTTCCTCGTATGTCACACACTGCGGCGAGTACCTTACTGGCAACCCGCACTGGGGGGCAGGGGTGCAGGTCATATCTGGGACCTCCTCTATACCCCCAATAAGCAATAAACACCACACGTTAGACGATGCTGGCCAGTGCTGAAATACTTTATAGATTTCAGCCCTTGTTCTCCAACTCTGTGTCACGTGTGAGGAGACCACATTTTGTATTAGTATACTCAGCTTTTACCAGATTTTAACCTATTTTACTCTAGGTGCCATTGCCCTCTCTGGCCACTTGGGACTTGTTAACGCTATTTCTTCTCAGTATTAGTGTTAATTAATACACAATTGGTCCTTTGAGGCTGTCTGCTTCTTTATTTAATTCAAGAGAGAGAAGTATATCTTGGGAACTGTTTATCTCACACGCTCCTCGGTACCAGTCCAAAACATCCTTGTTATATAGCGAGCTGTGCTGCTACTGTCCAATTTGTCCATCTCTGTACCTTTTAGCTAATTCAGCTAGTTTGTTTTTCCTGAAGCTTCAATATTTCTTCAAGCTCTCCCATTCATTTGAGCATGACAGCGGCACATTTATTCCAAAATGTCTGCTTTTCACTCTTGTGGTTCTGCATCAAGCAAGCATTAAATGTGTTCTTGTGCGTCTTGCGTTACAGCAGATATATTCGAGCACATGTTTTCTAGTGTCTATTGAGTCCAATATATATTCTTCAGGTTAAAGGCAGTTTGACCTAATGTTCATGTAAGTTTGTGATGAATGCATATCTGCTTTGTGTCTCTTGCATCTACGTGTTAGAAGCGGGATGGGTCACTTGCTTTAGTTATGCTTTAGCTACAGTGTTTCTAGGTATGCTGGATTTTGTAGGTTCATCTCTTCTTCGATCGTTCAGGGATACGGACGATAGGGTCGTCTAAGTGAATTATGCCTTTTGTGTCTGCAGTATGGCAGTAGAGGGGGCAATTGTGAGGACTGATACACCCCTCTCATTTCTATGATATTGTGGGAGGGGCATGGCTGACGCCATGGATGACACATTCATCTACCTCTCGATATTCCCCCCTCTCGTCCAGTCCTCAACCACTACTCTCGGAGGACGCTCTCCTATGTGGGTTGTCTTGGGTTTGCATATCTTTGTCACCCCCCTCAAGTTTCCCGAATGCTTAATGTGTTTCACTACGTTCATCCATCCCACATAATTATGGGGGTCTCAAGGATAACAAAATTTAGATCCGAATGGACGATAGGACTTTGCTTTAAGTCCAAGTGAGGTAGGTCTTCGGTTTGTGTGCGTTCATGTATTGTCGTATCCATATTTATCACTATCTTCATCCCTATCAACTTTTTTGCGATCTTCTTGCAGTGGTTTTACTGCTATTCTCAAGACACAGAACTCCACTAGTATCAGTGCCAGTAGTGCCAGCAGAATTTTTAATACATTTGCATGCCAGGAGGGGACCCAACAGAGCAAGTATGAAAGCTGATCATCATTCAGGAGGTCTTCCACTTCTTCGATCATTTTTGTTTGTAAATTAGTTAGTAATGTTACTGCCTACAAAGGGGTCCCAATCTCCCCATCTTTAGCAGGGTTGTACATGCTGCAAGACGTGCCAATGTTTGCACATATGCCACCCTTCATGGCTGTTATTAGGTCAAGGACATACCTGTTTTGAAGGTTCATCAATCTTATGGCCCTTAACTCTACCCGGCTGGCATTAAAGCCTTTCACTGCATGTAGCGTAGATTGTATGCAGCAATTCCCACCTTTTGATTTTCAGCCATGTTGCATTTGCAGCAGCTTGTGCCCTGGGAAGAAAGTTAGCAGAGAAAATAACTGCTGTCTTGCTGAAAAACTTGTGCTCATCTGGTATATCGTCATATGCCTCTACTGATTTTGCTGAGAAATAGTTCTCTCTTTTGTCACGTTCAAGGATAAGGGATCTTTTCCTCCTCAGGTGTGCATCCATTCTGGGAAAGATTATGGTCTGTAAATCGCTTTGAGGCACTACCAGATTTGGCAAATTCATTAGCAATAGGAAGCACGGCCCTTCCCACTTTGGGGATAATTTCATGTATGCTTTGTATCCACAGGCCCAATAGTAATCCATTAATACTGAAGTTCCCGCTTTCATTCCTGGAACATCAACAACTTGTTTGCACACTTTTTCCCACATTTATTGTGCCATTATTTCTGAAGCACAAAGTAGCATATCTTAAAGGCACTATTTGCACGGGTCCCTCCTCATCTACGACCCATGTGAGTAACTTGTAATGTTGGGGCAATGGTCAGTGCATATCTTATCTACATTTACCACAACCTCTTCACATTGTTCAAATAGTGCCAATGCTTTGCATACTACTAGCCCTTCAGTCCACCCCTCGGGTGTGAGCACTGTTCCTGTTATTTTCAGCGGTCCTCTCTCCCAAAATCCAGGTTTTTCTTTCCTATTTTTATCATTGCACTGCAGTTTTTTATTCTCCTCGAATCTAACACCTGTTCCGCGTGCTTATTACCTGGTTTATTGTCTCCTTTTTTTCATGGATTTAATCCCTTGTACATAATTATCAACTCGTTGGGACTTTGCTTTATTTACCCATACTAAGGACAAAGTTTGCCCCTGGAATTGTACTCAGGTTAAACAGAATGCCAGATGTGTCATGCAATGTGCCTTTTCTCCAGGTATTTCTGTGGCTATAAAGACCCTGGGAGTGCCCATGGCATAGGAAATGAGAGAACACACATAGCAGCTCTCATCAGCTGTCCCGCTCCCTACCTGGGTTATGTGCTGATACAATACATTATTAATTATTCAGCCAGATTCCAGTACGTAAGCATTTATGTGCTGGAAATTGATGCCAGTGTCCCTTCTTAATCTTTTGATCTGTCTAGTAGCAACAGAGTATTGGGTTGTTGCTTCATCCACCATAGGTATAGGCGTCATGTTTGCTTGGGTTCATTGTATATAATCACTTCTTGTAGTGCCAGCAACGTAAAGAGGTAGTGACAGCAGAAGGTGAAAAAGGCAGCTACAATCATTACTGCTAATTTGTCCATCCATTGTAAGGGGGCACGGCCCTTGAGTGGGCTGCCTGTAAAAAGCCTTTACTTGACAGAATAAAAAGATAATTTTCTTCATTTTTTACTCAATACTTTCAAGTTGATCTTCCTGTTGCCAGGGGGTACCTATAGGAAAAATTGGATCATAATTGCTAGGAGGATGCATTTGAAAACAAACCTAGTCTTAGGGTCTACTAATAAAGAAATAAGAGGCACTTTAGTTGTCTTGAATGCCTTACAGGTGTCAATTATAAAAGCTAGGATTATATACAGTAAAGTTCTTAGAGGTAACATCGAATAACTGGGCGTGTGATAATGTGTTTTATTCTTATTTCTTTAATGTGCAGTAATATTTATTGTGCAGGCGAGAGCAACTTTTAGGGGAAAAGTTTGTTCCAGCTGGTTAAATATCTCTGTGAGAAGAAAACAATGTTTTTATTGGCTCTCTCCTAAAGATTGTCTTCTTATTGTTGCTGTTTTTGTCTGGACCCTCGTCACTTCTTCTGTCTCAGCGTCTGGGGTTTGATGGCAGGTGTGTCTAGCCTTTGCAAGGTTTAACATCAGTGAGGTGGAGCCAGGCTCTTTTTCCTTGTACCTTGATGTTGGTGGGAGTTACCTCCTCCACCACAAAGGGGCCCTCAAATCGTGGTTTTTGCCAGTGTCTAGTAAAGTTCTTTACTTAAATGAGATCACCAATGTATAAGGCAGGGGGCTCGAGCAAGACCTGCCTGTCGAACTGTTGGTTGTCTTCATCATTCTTCTTCGACCCCACCTGCCGTGTGGAAATATGTTGGGATGTAAAATAAATACTCAATTTCATAGCAGCTAAATATACTTGCATTTCACTTCCAAGAACAATAGAGGTACTAAGGTTATCTGTTTGTGCTCTAGTGGGAGGAGCAAGAGGTGTGTACATTCAGTGTCCCATCACAATGGAGTCATCCTTTGTTCAGGGTCAATTTTAATTTGTCTATCCTCTTCTTGAGGAGTCAATTTGGCCTCTCACAAACCATGTTTGCCTGCGGGGGTGGAAGAGAATTTGTGCTTAATACCCAGTAGGATTGTGATGTGCTCAAGCAATTCATTCACAAAGTGTGGTTCATTGTCAGATCGAAGGAGTTTGTACACTCCCCATCTTGGGAAAACCTCTCTGATGAGGAATTTGGCAGCACAGGTGGCATCAAGATGTGTGCATGGACCTGCTTCAATCCATCGAGCGAAAGGGCACATGACTGCCAACATGTATCTGTAGCTGTTGCATTTTGGGAACATATCTATATAATCAATATGCAAATGCTGGAAAGGTCTAGTAGGACGCGTTATTACTCCTCTAACTACCCGCAGCATATGCTCTACAGTATATTTCTGACACACTGTGCAATTTACTATAAAACCGGCAGCATTGTCAGCAAGTTTAGGCAAATACCAATCGCCCTAAATCAAGTCTGCAAGACTTACTTTTGTTGTATGTGCAGGATGGTGGAGCTGACCTACTGCTACCTTCATTAATATGAGGGTCATGACCATTTTGCCGGTGCTGTTCTGCCTCCACATTGCGTTAGTTGGGTATAATGAGCCCCCAACTCCTTTGAGACAGCTCCTGCTCTTCTTGTGGTGCATGTCCCCACAATTACATTATTTGGGTTATGGGTAGAGAATTAAACCCCAGCTTTCATCATCATGCTACATCCTATCATATGTTTATTAGGTGGTGCGTTAAATTCAGAATATGCTGCTTTTTTTGCTTCTGTGACAGCAGCCTCATTGCTGCAGGACATTAAATCTATGTCCTTTGTGTGGGCGGTGCACGTTACCACTGTGATGGACAATGGGAGTAGTAGTGCCACTATGAGCCTGTCCAATAATGGCACATGCTGCACTGGTGTGCCGTCTGCATGACGGAAACCCAGCCTTTTCCAATGTGACAGTCCTACATTAACTGTTGATGTCACGTATGCGGAGTCTGAGTGCACTTGGATCTCCATGTCCTCATGCAGTTCAAGGGCTCCAATAAACACTATTAGCTCAGCTGCTTGCACTGAAAAATGTAGAGACAATCTCGCGCTTGCCTCTACCTCAAATTCGCCATCCAGTTTTAATTTGACTACTGCGTACCTATATAACGAAGACTGTCCTGAAGAAAGTGGGTCTAGTTGTTAAAACCATTGAACCTGGTAGACAGTACATACTGTGAGGAGGGTAAGATTACTGCCCATTTAACATAGTTTTGCTCTACTCATGGTGTGGCCCCACTCCATCTGCAGGGGTTCACACTATAGAGTGGATGCGTATTGGTCTTCAACAATACTTGACATAGATGTTTTAGTAAATAGGTTATGCTTTTAGATTTATCCTTTATGAGTGATGTGAGTTATTCAGTTTGTCTATAGGTCATTCAATTTGCATTATACCTTAAATAGACAACTGAACCATGTTACAACTGCCCAGTCTCCCATATTTTAGATGTGTATGAGTGAGATTGAAATGAGAAGGTGAGGTCAACTCTGATTACCCTGTATAGTTGAAAAATTAATAGATTTGTCTCTTCCTTTCTTTTCCTGTCTGCTGTTAGATAAGCGGCACACCAGCAAAAACTAGTATAAGCATCTTGCAGGCAGTATTAGACAGACTTTCATGCTATCCGTGTGTCTTCTTTTGCAGGGCTTATACATAAAAGTGACCTCTTCTTTCTCATTTGGGTAAGTGTGAAAGATGTTGCAAATGAAAGTAGCTTAGGAGAGTTGGTCCTTTTCTGTGTGAACAAACTACTTAGGGACTAACCCTGTATAGTTGGTTGGTAAGCACCCCCTTATGATTTGGGTTTTATAATCAAACAAGTACTCCTCTAAAAAGTGTCTTGCACAGCACGGTAGTGCCTGATATCCCTGTTGTGCTTCAAAAATTGAATATGTTTGAAGTGATTGCATTGCAAACTGTTCATTTGTTCCTAGGTACTGTTAGATTGCAAACAAAGATGTCAAACCTGCCTAAAAAGTCATTAGTGCACGGTGTGGAAGGCAAAGTTGTGGATTTATCTCTCAATTTGGAAGAGCATGTCAACACTTTAGGAGTAAAGCGTGTCATTGCAGATTCTTTGTTTGTTTTAGTAAATGGTGTTGTCACTAAAGATAAGAACATTTGGCAACAGCCTATAGATATTGGAAAGGTGAAAAAGGCATTGGCCTTTCTATTGTAGCACAATGATTTATACAAAGGCAGTCTGACTGTACCAGACCTGTCTATGTTTGATGTTGAGTCAACAAACAAAAGCAGTGAAGGTCAGTTCCAATGTCTATCTGTTGCAGAAGGGAATAGTTTGTATGCACATTACACTAGTCATCCTCTAACACCACGTGAAGTCATGGGTGACAGTTTAGAATAGTATCTAATGAAAGTAACGAAAGGTGCACCAATCAGTGCCTGGGAAAAAACATTAGAAGCATGTTGTTTCACTTTGATTTTTCCTACTGGTACAGGAGGCAGATTGGATGAGCGGAAGTTTCCAATCTCTTCTTCAGAATATTGTTGTACAGGAAGTATTCTGAAGAGTCCCGATTCCACCCCAATGTTAAATATATTTTTCTATTGTTGTATGAAAGTGAATTTTCAACATTATGTTATGCTGTTACTCTTACACTTCAGACCAGAACTAGATTGCACTATCTTTCTGCTGATGAGATGCTGTAACAGGTGAAAGAAAAAAAATAGGTTTTAGAGGGTAAACTTACCAATATTGTTGCTACAATGAGAGGAAACAAGGAATATTGGTAAAGGAGACACTCAGAGGTTAGATTCATGATTAGAAATGTCAGGCCTCTAACTTGATTTGTGACTTTAAGCTGCACTGAGTATGGTTGGGATGATCTTGCAGAGTCGATTGTGAAAGTAATCCACATAAAGAAGACATAGAATACATGACACCAGGAATATTGTGTTCCATGGACCCTGTAAGTGTATCGTGGTTCTTTCATCACAGATTTTATAGCCATGTTACACTTTATATGAAATGAAGAAAATGTTCCACTAGGCACTGTGGAACATTTCTTTTGGAGGAAAGAGTACCAGGCATTTGGGGCCCCACATATACATATGTTATTGTGGATTAAAGATGCTCCTCTGTTTGGGAAAAAAAAGTGATAGCTGTGTGATGGAGTTCATAGAAAAAATATGTTACTTGGTCTATTACAGCTCAGCACGTGAATGCTGATCTACGGAACAAGGTGGAAATATTTCAAAGGCACTCATGCGGAAAGCACTGTCAGAGAAAATACAAATGTAAAGACAAGTACTACACTCAGTGCAGATTTGGCTTTCCAAGGCCTGTGACACCAGTTGGTCGAGTAAATAGTTTGATTTCATCTGTTTGACACCATGCTACTGGTAAGTCACCAATAAATCCCAATCATTTAAAAAGAGATAAGGAATGACAATTTATTAATGATTACAATCCTGTCATTGCTCAGCTGTGGAATGCAAATCTGATGTACAGTATATTGCTGATGATACAACAGCTGTTGCTCACTAAGTTACAGCATTCATGACGAAAGATGAAAACAGCAATACAGCTGAGATATGGACAGAGTCATTAGCAGATAAATGTCTTAGAGCCTCATCACGAGTTGGGCGGTAATGCCGGCACTATTAGCGCCGGCACTAATAGCCCTACCGCCAAACCCCCCGGCGCTATTAGCGCCGGATCACGGGTTTGGTGGAAGGGTTATTGTCCATTCCCCATTGGGCCCACTCGGGAATTCCTCATTCCCCATGGGGCCAATGGAGAAAATTTGCACTATTACCGCCGGCGGATTTTTCGCCGGCGGTAATAGCGCCGAAAATCAGCAATTTTGCCATGGATTTCCCCCCAGCTCAAAGCTGGGGGGAAATCCACCAAGGCCATGATCTGGCAGACTCTTAAATGCGGTGGTAATAGGGCTACTGCCGCATTTAAGGGTTACCGCCAGACTCGTGATGAGGCCCTTAGTCAGAAACTTCTAGGTTTTGGTCTGAAGATGCTCTCACATAGAGAGTGTGGTAGCTACGAAGCTGCAGATCGGCTAACTAGTTTGACTCTGAATTAATGTAGCATTAATGTAGTTTGGTTAAGTATTGGCCCAGCTAGTACTAGAAATCAGGTACTGAAGCCTTTGAGTGAAATTCAGCAGTTAGCTGAAACTGCACCTGATAGTACTGAGATTCTGAAAACTAACTTGATTGATACAAATCAATCCGTAGAGTTGGAGGATCTTTGTTTATATGAAGTAGCAGAACACTAGTCATATTGAAATATTGAAACAAACAGTGACAGAGAACTGTATAAAGTACATGATTGTACTGGGTGTCTAGTGAGTCATGAGAAGGCAAGTATCATTAACTAACCACGTGTAACCGTCTTGCCAAACTGCAGAGAAAAAGGAATCATTTCATTTTTGTCTTTTGCAGTTGTTCTTCCCATGGTGTACAGAGAGTGATTTGCTTGGAAGTTTTGAAACGTTTGAGGAATATTACTCTTGTTCAGAGGAGAATTGCCTAGCATTTCGGTGCTGGACTGCCCCAGGGCAGGACAAAGACTGATATGTTTGTGATATTTCTTCTCTGTGAATGATAGTGAGCTAAAGACTCTGGGTAAGGCTCTTGTAGCCGGGACTCATGTCTGGCAGAGAATATCCAAGGACCCCCCCTTGTTATTAGAAAAGTGACAGCTGACATATGTTGCACTGAAGAATATAATATGTTTCGTGAACTGTATGCTCCTCACCTGAACCTTATACCTGTACCTGCTAAGCACTTAGCAAGGAAACTTAAGGTGTCAGTGAAACTGCCTTCTAATAAAATCATTCCTCTAGACTAAACAACAACAGAATCTACTGGAGTTGGAGAGTTGTTCAAAAATGACATACTCTCATTGCAGATTTAGTAATGAAACAGAAGTTGAATGCTATTCTAATGCAGTGTTGTGTGTGTTGTTTCAAATGCCACCATTGATGCAAGAAATAGCCTCCACAGCAGACAAGCACTTATGTGTGGAACCTTCATTTCTTAAAATATTCTGTAGCCCACACAGTACCCATTCACCAATGTCAATCTGAAATGTAGCTGTTGCAAGTGCAAAACAACAATTTTCTGAAAAGATTTGTATATGTTCCTATCCCTGTGATCAGAAAAGTGTAAATGTTCTAACTAAAGCATTCCATGACATGCAATGCAGTGACTGTGGTTGCAATTTACAATCAACACTTCAAAATCTAGTTTTTAATAAGAATTCATTGATTATGTTTCAAAGATAAAGGGGGTAATTCATAGAATTTAGCGCACAAGTGGCACATGCGGCTGGCGCACAGAGTGCCGTGTGGCAGTCTGCGCCATCCAGGTGCGCCAAAACCTATTTTAGCACACAGCATATTCATGGATACTAACATCCATAACCAGCCGTGGCGCAGAGTGGCACAGCAACCCAGCAGCAGTGCCAGTTATGCCCTCAACCCCGCCCCGTGCGCCAAAAACATCGCACAAATCCCCTACATGGCGCAAAGGCCAGTGAAGCAGCATACAGCCCCTCAACCACGAAAATGCGTGGCAAACTCCTAGTGCACCCATCGGAATATGCGTACCATGCTCGCGCCAGCGAAAATGCGTGGAAAACTCCCCGTGCACCCCTCGGAATATACGTACCCTGCCCGTGCTAGCGAAATTGCGTGTTAAAGTCCACACGCACCCCCGGAATACACGTACCCCACCCGTGTTAGTGAAATCGCGTGTGAAAGTCCATGCGCACCACCGGAATACACGTACCCCGCCCGCGCTAGCGAAAACGTGTGTGAAAGTCCACGCGCACCCCGGGAATACATGTAGGCTAGCAAAAACGCGTGTGAAAGTCCACGCGCACCCCCGGTACACAAGTAGCCCGCCCGCGCTAGCGAAATCGCATGTGAAAGTCCACGCGCACCCCTGGAATACACGTACCCTGCCCACGCTAGCGAAAAGGCGTGTGAAAGTCCATGCGCACCCCTGGAATACATGTAGGCCAGCGAAAATGCATGTGAAAGTCCACGCGCACCCCCGGTATACACATACCCCGCCCGCACTAGCGAAATCACGTGTGAAAGTCCACGTGCACCCCGGAATGCACATACCCTGCCCGCGCTAGCGAAAATGCGTGTGAAAGTCCATGCGCACCCATGGAATACACTTAGGCCAGTGAAAACGTGTGTGAAAGTCCACGTGCACACCCGGAATACACGTACCCCGCCCGCACTAGCGAAAATGCATGTGTAAGTCCACGCCTACCCCCGGAATATGCGCAGGGGGCATGGCCCACACATGGCCCACCAAACAACATGTCCTAACAAAACAGACCAATGGCCCTAATTCCAACCCAAATACCCCTTTCCCCCCAGTACAAGCATGAAACCATCCACAGCACCCACTCCCAAATTACCCATGCCATGACAGTCATAAAAGAACCACCATGCCCATGCATAAATGCACAACAGAGCCACACAGTGGCAACACATTACTGAGGCAATGTTCATTGAGACATGAACAAAACCAATGATAGTACACAACACAAATCATGAAGTTAGAATAAATGGATTAAAAACATAATGAAATAACATAAAGAAAATAAAACTTGAAAATCAATAAACAATGACAGATATTACCAAAAAAACAGAAAATCAAATGAAAATACAAAATCCACGGCATGAAAAAAGAAAAGTGGTCCATCGCCAATGTCAATATGAAAAAAATATGAAACCATTGATCCATGGAAAATGTCCAAAAAGAAAGCATGTACAAGTCTTCAACTATTTACAATCCAAGTCCAAAGGGTCCATGATCCCCAAAACAAATGAAGCCTACCAAAAAGTCCTATGAATAAAGAACTATACGCATGAAGTGGAGCAAAGTCCATTAACTCCCAAAAAAAGAAAAGACAAAGGAAACCTAACACTAAAGAACTATGTACAAAGGCAGCAGGCAAGTCCATCGCCTCACTTGTTGATGTTCCAGGCTAGGGCATCATCGAGCTTCACGTCGATGTCCCGGAGGCAGGCCTCTTCCCTGGCCTCGAGGTCTCGCAGGGATGCAGTCATGGCCTCCGCCAACTCCCTGCGAGTTGCCTCGAGGCACTCAGCCCGCCTGAATGCCCTGCGCATGGAGTTCTCCGCCCTGACCATAGTGAACCGTGCCTCCTCCACCCGCGGCTGCTCCCCATCTATCCGCTGGCCCAACCGCTGCCACACGGAAGACACCCCCAATCCAAGGTCCTCCGGCCGATTCCTGCTCATGTGATGTTGAAGGCCCCAAGCCATCATCGCTCCCACCCTGAGCCTGCTGCTGCCGTGCATGTGCCTGCTTGTCGATGCCTGCATGTCCTCCTCTTGCTGGGGTCCAGTTGTTGGGGTGGCCACCCCTGCTGGACTTCCGACCCCCGACTGCGGCAGGGCTGTGTCCTCCACCAGCCTGGTCGCTTGGTCAGGGCCAGCTCCACAGGGTGCCCAGGTGATACTTGAGCAGGAAGATGGCACAGAGGACAACTGGCGCATAAGGGGTTCAGTTGAGGAGGGGTTCGCTAGAAGATCCAGCACACGGAGGAACCCAACCTTGGTGACCTGTCATAGTAGGCCGACACGGTCAATGAGGTATTCGAAATGACGTGCATTGTCCTCACGAGAACCCTGAACGTCATCCCGAATACCACGTTGACGCATTGCCACCCCAGCTAGGACAGGCTCAACCCGGTCACAGATTGCCAGGTCCACAGGGAGAGGAAGGCCAGTTGTTGTTCGCGCATCCCCTCCCTGAAAACGGGTCTGGACGAAGGCACCCCTGCTGGTGCGGATGATGCAGTCACAGGATCGGGGACAGGATTACACACAGGCACCTCCATGGCGGCCTGTGCTGCCTCCTGTCCCTGCCCCTGGACTGCACCACTAGCACCAGTGGAATGCCCCCTTAGAGGCCCTGTGCGTGGGCCTTCCACGGCCTCCTCCTCAACCAAACTCCCCACCAATATGGATGACTCTGTGCCATCTACCTCCATAGGCCCCTGTGGGGGCTCAGCTGCCCCTACTGCTGCCGAGGAGTCCACCTCCAAACTCCGCCTCTTGGACCTTCCCTCGGCAGCTGCGGCCATGGACGCGGTACCAGACTCCTCACTCCCGGAAGAGATGACAACGTGGGAGGAGAGCTGGGCCTTGCGTCTCTGGCTGGCGGTGCGATCCCTGCCTCTGTGCTCCACAGCACTGTCTCCGCCCTCTTCATCAGTCGACCCTGCAGACAGGGAGAGACAGAACACAGGCATCAGGGCACTGTACAATGGTCGGATACACATGTGACAGTTGCACATGAGTGGCAGGGTCAAACTTCACAGATGCAATCACACTCCCCAACACTCATATCATTTGAACCCACACACATGCAGAAATTGACAGGAATCGTACTGCAGGCAGCAGCATCCATACGCACAAACCAGCATGAACATCCGAAGGTTGACATGACTTCACAAGCAACATGGGGAGTGCCGAACACATGCACACATGCCAACAGACAGTCATGCATCTGTACATGTCCACTACCTGTCACAGTGCAATCATCGGCAACTATGTCACATCTGCCAATCGGGTTCATACATGTCCGTGTCACATGCATCCATGTTGTATCACTGTCGCACACGTGCAACCCACACATGCACATGTATGCCATGCACATACATGAATGTCTAACCAGCATCCATGTGTCACACCCCAACCATGCCATAGTACATACACAGACATACCAACATGTGTGCATCTCCACATGCAGTTGTGCATCATGCTTTGGAACACATACACCATTGATCTGCAAAACTCATGACAGGACTCACATGCAGCACGGTCATGTCCCTGCACATACACATCCATACATGGACCTTTTCGTACATATGTCCAAGCTGCACACTCCTTGCACACCTCAACATGCACTGCGTTCAATAAGTACGCATGGACACTTACCGCTCGACTCTGGACCAGTCTCCCTCATTCCTGGACCCTCATGTCCTTGGTGGTAAGGTGGATCCTGTGCCTCACTGCATGCGCTGCTTCCAAGAGGAGCTGGGCCTTCCGGAGGGACCTGGGCCTCAAGTACTCCCAGTGCTCACAGACGTGTTGTATGTCGTGGGTTGCCACCCCCTCCACGTTGATGGCAACCATGATGTCCAGCCAGATCCTCTCCCGTCCATCTTTGTCGGTGCGTCTTCTTCCATAGAGGGCATCATAATGCCCCAGGACTTGCTCTACCAGGATGCCAACCTCTCCTGCTGAGAAGCTGGCAGCCCTCTGCCTCTCTGGCTGGGGGTAGCCAGTGGTGTCTGATGGTGTTTCCCCCGACATGGCAACCCCCGAGGCAGGTGTGGGTGGGCAACTGCGTCCTGGGGCTGGGCTGTGGAGCGATGGTACAGCAGTCAGGAGTCTTCTGGTCCAGCAGGGGTGGTCACAGCAACTGGACCCCTGCAGATGGCTGACATGCAGGCACCAAATGGCACGGCACGTGGCCAGCAGGCAAGCAGGCAATAGCAGATGGCAGGTGGGAGTCTGCTTGGGGCTCTGGTGGGCAGGAAAATGGCCTTCTGGGCAGGAGTGTGGTCTTCCGTGTCTTGTCGCGTGGCCAGCTTGATACGGAGTGATTTGGCACGTGAAAAAACAGCACTTCAGCATGTAATTTGAGGAAAGGCCCTTAGCGCGTAAGCGCATATGTGACATGATACACGTGGGTGTTTCCCTCGTCACGGGTGCATAGTGATTCAGCACGTGAAAAAACAGCACGTCTGCGTGTTAATCTGTGTAATTCGAGGAAAGGGCCTAAGCGCGTAAGTGAAGTGACGCGTGTGGTCCTTTCCCTCAGCACGGATTAAAGGTGAGCCGGGCCAGCAGTTTGCTGTATGTGCCTTTCGTGTAGACCGATGTGTGTTGCTACTTCTGGTTGTCTCGCGCGCATTCACAACTTCACAGCGGATCAAGGATGTATCTCTTCTTTTGGTGGGGGTATTGGCTACGCGTGTTTTACATTTTCACGCTAGTCAGACGGTGAGTTGTGCACGCTATTTTTCCCACTGCGGGTCCCCCTGTGTATTGTGTACCCATTTCGAGGTCATAGTATCCTGCGTGTCCCACGCGTACGTGTTTTTCGTATCCCTGGGTGCCATCGCGTACTGCAGGAGGTTAATTCCACACACGTGGGTTACCGGGGGTTGCGTGCACGGTTTTACTGCAGTTTTGGGGTGCCTGAGCATTGCGTGACCTGTCACTTTATCACCGGGGTCACATACAGCCTTGCAGGTGCACAGGGGTGCTGTTAACATCTGGTATCCCACCCCCTTCAGCCCAATTGGCCAGAAAAATTGTCGTGTACACCTCCCATTGGCACTACTACATCTGTGCCAGCACTACTACATCTGTGCCATAGTTGGGATGCCACGAAAGGTGAGGGGCGCCTCAGCTGGGCGTACTCCACATGGGAGGCGTGGTCAGGGACGTGGCCGGGGTGAGCAGGTATTATGGGGACTCCAGGGTGTCCAGGATGGCTACATAGGGGGAATTGGCAGGGGTGCACCACTTCTGCACAATGTTGTGCCACATGTTGGTGCAGTCAAGCCATCACCCCCTGTGGTTCCAGGAGATGCAGTTCTTGCATCTGGCACTGGCGCACATGTGACCCGGCAGTCCGTTTCACCGACTGCCATAGGCCCAAGGGTAGTGGAAGCTGCAGGTGCAGCTGTGGGCACCACTACCCAGGCTCAGGGTCGGCCAGCACATGCTGCGTTGGCACCTGAAGAGTCCCAGGATGATTTGCAGGCGGTCAGGAGGCACACGGTAAGTTCATGCAGGGCTGACCTGACCGAGGCATATGTCCCTGGGGCAGTATTGTCATCTGCTGCCCCGAGCAGCCGGGTGTTGGCAAGTGCATGGCCAGATGCAGCCGACACCACCCCGGCTGTAAGTCTACCATCCAGGACAGTCCCGGTCAATGACCTTGGCACAGCAGATGTTGCTGCGCAGGGTCAAGTCAAGGGCACCCAGCAGCCACTGACGCAAGTCAGGGCTTCCGTCCTTGTTCCGCCAACGCCACTGCTCATACTGATCAGAGCGGCATTTGCCAGTCAGGGTCCGGACCACTGCAGAAGAGGAGGAAGGTTGCATCTTCAGCAGAGTCTGAGACCCCAGACACGGCTCCGACCTCCGGCACGTCGAGGAAGAAGCCTTTCTGCAAGCAGGAACTGGACTTCCTTGTGGACTACGTGTTGGTACACAACCATAATATGCTAGTGGGCCCGAATTGTCGCACTACGGCTGCCCAGCGTTTGTCCCACTGGAAGCATGTTGCGGAGGGTGCCAGTGCAATCGGACATGACGTGCGCACTGCTCAGGAGTGCAAAAAGGGTTGGGATGACCTCCGATGCTCTGCTAAGCTAAAGCGTGCCTCTAATTATAACACGACTCTGGTGACTGGCAGTGGGCCACCACCTGAGGAGGAAGATCTCTCTTCGCACGAGTCAGTTGCTGCGGAGTTTATACCGGCAGAATTGTACGAAGGAGTGGGAGAGATGCTGGACTTTGATGCCCCATCCAGTGAGTGTTGTCCCGTGTTTGTACAGACCATGTGTGGTTTGCTTGTGTGATGTGTTGTGCTTGACTGTCACTACATGCTATGTGTACATGGTTCTCAAGTGCGAGTCATGTAATGCTTCACTGATGCGTGCCTGCTGTGCAGGATGCTGGACATGTAGAGCAGACGGGGACTGTCCTCATCACAACACCTGCACCCTGGTCACATGCTAGTCACCCGACTGCCCCCCCGGTCCATGTTCCAGCTCACTGGCCCTTCTGCATGTAGCCTGGGGTGTCTTTCCACTCATCACTGGAACTATGTCATTGCATGACTGACGTGCAAGTGTGTTCTGCCTGCATGCGGGGTACTCCACGTAGGTATGCTCCCTTGCCCCTCCACCCCCCTGCACCCCAATTTCACCATGGTACTGGTGGGTATCATGTTGGAGTACTGAAATGGCCTGTTCAAAGCTCCTGTGTACATGCACACTTCCCTCTGCCAACCTGCCAGACACATACAGTGGGGTACATCCTTTGTCCTTGATGCAGGGTGTCTCACTCGGACTGTGCAAATGGCAGATTCTCCGCAGGGACATGAGTGCCCATACATGCTTCATGTTCATTCCATGCATGCCCCTATGTGACCTTGCCCGGATGATCATTGTAGTACGTGTCCAGGATGACATACATTTAATGACATTTGATCATCCATTCCATGCCCACTCTGGCTCAGTCCTGCATCACACACATGTTTAGGGTGTCACAGTCTGTGTGGGGCACAGGCCTCCCCCTGACTCTGTTCAACTAGTGTAGTGGCTTCTGCACACATGGGTCTCCTACTGGGGGTTCATCATGTGTCCTGCTTACTATCCCATTCTCATCTGATGTGTTGTCAGTTGACTCAGATGATGCAATTGACACTAGTCAACACTGTCTGCCAATACACAGTTCTCTGGTCACCCTTTCCCTGCCATGCAATTCCTCCCTGCATTTTCACTAAGGGGGGGGGGGGCGGTTGCCTGTAGCCATGCAACCCATTGCATGCACACTGCACGTGATGCCTGAACTTGCCCTTACACTGCCTTCATGTTTATTGATTGACATCATAATGTACTTGTTCTTGTAGATGGTCGGTAACGTACACATGTTCTGCACTGCATCAACCTACTTCTGAGCCATGTTACACCATTCTACATGCCTACTCACTGCTGCAATGTCAAAGTGACCTGACATGTATGGTCAGATTTTCATCCCTTCACTGTCATGAATGCCACGGGCACAGGTGCATCCTGTGACACATGTACTCAGCATTGGAACATGCTAGTGGGTGTTTAGCAAAGTTGATTGGTCAATCTGCGGCCTATACCAACTGGTAAGGGCGCAGATTGGTTGTAGCCTGCCAATCGGGTTGTAATGACTGTGGAGCTGCCTTCACGTGTGTATATGTACACTTTTACATACATCAAAGCAAGCAGCGTTATAGATGCTTGCTTTGTTGTATTGGATGCTGTTCATGTTCACAATACAAGTGTATAGGGAAAGGGGGGTTTTTCAACACTTTCACATGTACATATGCAAACAGCTTCAACGTTGTGTAGTGAAACATTGCGGCTACTCACTTATGTGTGTGTGAAAGTGTTCATTTACACATGTGTCTTCCGCAGATTTTTTGTTGACTGACTAATATGTAGTTTATTTGACATTAATGCTGGTGAGATTTCAGCATTGCGCCCATTATGTTCAACTGGTATGATCCTGAAGGTGCACTGTTGTGCAGTATGTGTACGCCCAGGCCCACTTAGCTAATATGTTGGGGCCTGGCTGTGATGAATATACACGTGGAATAATGGAATAGGGCACACTCATAGCACAATGTGCTCAATCAGGCCCTGAGGGGTGTCCTGGAGGCTTCATGGCCTACAGCTCAGACCGTACTGGGCGTTTTGGTCCCTCATGCCAGGTTGCAGGCCCTCGCTTTGCTCGGGACATTCACTATAGCTGCATGGCCCATGACACCCGGTACATGCCGAGCTGCAGATGGATGAAGCTATATTGGTGATGATGCTTTAGTGATGCATGTGTACATGCATATTACGTGTGTCATTGTGTGTTTGGATTTACTTGCAGCTGTGGCCATTTTGCAGTTCAGAAGTTCAGACATGCTTATGGTATGTGTCATCTCTTTGTTGCCATCTGTCTTTTCTGCCTGTGACATGTGCCTGACAGAGGTGGTGTGTGATGGAGGTTGTATACTACCTTTTGTACTTGTGTAGGCTTTGCTATTTAGACACATCCATTTCTGATTTTGAGATGTGTTTGCATATCAATGCCACTGGATGCATGCCGGATTCTCATTTGTGTGTAACATGTCTGCTTCATGTGTTGTCGATGTGATGTCTATGTGTGTGTGGGTTATGTGCTTCTGACATGTGTACTCATATTTGTTTTTTCCACTTTTCAGATGATGACGCAATGGAGGCAGAGGATGGTGATGTCATTCCAGAAACAGGGCTCTATTACACCTGCAACCCAGCACAAGTGGGGGTCGTGGGGTGGTAGGCCACGAGAACCCACTTGTGCTTCAGACCATCGTGTCTAGGGCTGGCAATGAGTCTAGCGCGTATGATCACTCTGACGACAATGTTGAGTTGGATGCGCATCATGTCCATTCATCAACGGTGAGTGATTCTGATCCTCTGTCAGCGACACCTGCACTAAGGGCCAGATGGTGGTGGGACCTCCACCTGTTGTGGATCGGGACGCACGGTCACACTCCACACCAGTTGCTGATGTGCCTGTGGCATCATGTCAACGGAGGAATGTTGTCCTGCAGCCGTGGGCAGTGCCAACCCAACAAGGACCGTGGCTCCTTGGGCCCCGTGGGTGTCTAGCCTAGCAACACGGTGTCCGTACACCACCGGGGTATACTGAGTGGGAGAAAGCCATGGTTTCCAATTCCGAACAACAGGGGGCAGCAATTGATAATATCGCTCAGAGCATGGAACGTGTGGCCCAATCCGTGCTCCCCCCTGCTAGGCAGGTAGATCTCCAGCAGCGGGCAGCACAGACCACGGCCCACTCATTCAGTCTGGGCATGGCAGCATCAGACAGGGCACACCGGGCTGATATGGCGTCTCTGCGTCAACCACTTGCTGCTCATGCAGAGGCACACAGGGATGCCCTGATGGATGACCATAAATACCTCAGATCTACTCTGGGTGTGCTCTTGATGCCCCAGAGGCAGCTGACAGAGGAAAGGTTGGAGCAGCTTGAGAATACCATCTCGGCTGAGCTACGTGCTTGCCGGGAGGTGCTCCAGATGTCATGCCAGGCCATGCAGGAAGAACTCTGTGTTACACGTGTTACCTTGCAAGAGGAAGCATGCGTATCACGTGAGGTTCTGCATGCTGACCTACGTGTCATCGCCGCTCAGAACCAGGCGCACAAGTCCCACAGACTTACTGCTGATGAGGGGCAAGCTGCACATAGGCGTGGTCAGGGTACTGCACCACATCCACCTTTTGAGTCAGAGGGTGAGGGGGACAACGACTTATCTCCCACATAGGTGGGGCCGTGCAGGCATTGAGCCCATGGAGTTTTTTTTTTATCTCAACATCATCGCATGTGGGTGTTGAGGTGCACCCTGTACCTCCCCCCTCCTGGGTGCCCCACCCCAGCTCGTATGTGGCCATTTTTTATTTTTATAGTTAGTTTAATTAGTTAATATAGTTTAAAATTGCTTGACTATTGTGCATTCATGTGATGGTGTGGTGCTTTGTGGCTTTTGAAAGCATCCACTGTCTGTTCCAGCTGGGCCCTTCAAGCTTGTCTCGTGTATGTGTTTGCAGCTTGGGGTCCTGACTCACATATACCATTCCTGCTTCCCCTATCCATGGGCTCGCAAGGATGGTTCGGTGTTACAACCATTTACACAAGGGCATTGAACTTTCGTCATATCTGTGGCCTGTCTGCTGCTGTACCACTTATGTTAACACCCCTAGTGGGGATTATGGATGTTTTCTCCACCGCATGTCTGCAATCAATTTTTGTGAGTGCATTATTGAAATATCCATTTAGTGATGTTGATTGTGATGTATGTTCTTTTCTTGCCTGTAGATGTGCTTGATGCCCTCATGCTGTAGACAGTAGCCTGCACCCTTTGCCTGTCAGAGTCACACTGAAGGTGGGAGGGGCCGGATGTTGACAATGTCAATTTGGTGCATGTTGAGTTCATCCCTGGGGATTGTGGCAAAGGAGGATACATTAGGAATGTGACCCAAGAGGCACAAGCCACGGTCCAGTCCTCACCTGAGATGTCTGCCTATACTACTACTACGCTCTGTTCCCTTTGGATGGCACATTGTGTCTGTCTTCCCTCTTGGACTTTGAAGCTGCTGAGGGTGCAGTTTTCCTACTGGACTACTGCTCTTTCACTTGTTTTGCACACTCTGTTACCTGTAGTCCCTGCTCTTCTTCCTGCTACTGTCCTTGATTCAGATTTGTCCCCCTGTCTGTCGGGCTGCTATTTCCACATACTCTTACACTGCCTAGGTTTGCCTATGTAGAATTCTGTTCAACAGCATATTTCTGTCACTCCTCCTGTCTTTCATATATTACATCTATGCCTTTATGTTGGCTGTTGGCTTTTACCAATGCTATTCAACTGTTGTGGCTCTTGACCTGTTGTCAGCTGTTTCTGGCTATCCCACATTCTCTGTGTCTTTCAAGACTTCTGCTGTCTCTGCCTTTCTTAGTTCACACTGTCAATGATTGGTTGGGTTTCAGCTCAACTATCCTGCTGTGCCAGTCTCCTTGGTTATTTTCGACTCAAGTTCGAGCTCTACCTGCCAGGGTACAGAACCTGGGGTTGTGTGGGAAGAGGTCGGATGTAGGTCTCAGATGTGGCCCATAGACAACCAGCATGAAGACACACACAGTAAACTTTCAAGACATACAGATGCCTTTTATGCAGGAAAAGGAGCATCCAGACTACCTTTGCCAGCAGACACCGGTCCAAGAACTACTAAACCCTTGCCACTTTGGGTGGGGTACACGTGCGCATGTGCGCACAAGCAGAAGCACGGGGCTTGTGCTCAGACGTCCAACAGAAGCGGATGTGTTTCCAGGAGCGCCAAGCAAGGTGAGCAGCATGAGGGGCCAAGCCCCAGCCGACCTTCCTCCAGGCCCCTCACACATGCAAGCTAAGTTGTGCCTGTGCTGGGGAGGTTGGCCAGGCGTTGGGGACGATGCGCACAGTACAGCTAAGCCGCACTGAGGACAAAATGCCATGAAGCTTTCCCAGTTGCCAGGGGCACATGCAGGGGGCGTCAGCCATATCCTCGAGTCCACCCTGCTCCATAGAAGCTAAGTTGCTAGCGCAGTAGCATTCCTAGACACAAACTAATACAGCGCAAGGGGGGGGCACCCAGTACCGCACAAACTCGAGTGCAGTGCATAGCATTAGCATATGCAAATTGCCACATGCGCTACCTATAGAAATCCATGGCTGGCAGAACGCAACTTGTACTGAAGGCGCACCTCGCCACACACGTCTAGCAGCTCACCCAAGGACCATTCGATCATGTGTGATTCTTACCACATGGTCTTCCATTTACCGTGGGGCCACGTGTGGCTGCCTTGCCGCATTAACAGTTTATGAACCATCACGGGGGCAAGCAAAAGTATACGAACGAAGCAGCAGACAAGAGTGCTTGTTTAGGGAGGAGTCACTAAGTTTGAGGCATGAATCGTGTTATGTGTGTGGGGAAAACACACACAGAATAGTAACTTACGCTCTCTTTGCAGCATTGAACTGCTCCTGTTACCAGACATGAGAGTGCACGGACAGGAGGCCAGCACTCACCCCAGAGATAAGTCTCTCTTTGTCTCGGCTTTGAGCCATTTTGTACAATGTGCATGAGGAACATGGTTTCTCTGATTGAGTATGTGTAATTGTCAATAGTTGTATTTTGTCTTTTGCCTTCTTTCCCTTGCCCAACCACCTCCCCTCTCCTGACCCTCTTTCCGGTTATCCTGAACACCAATGCCTATCCAACCAACTGATCCCTGACCCTCTTTCCCTGCCGGGGTCTCGGAGGGCTGTGTAAGTTTGACCTTGCCGGCGCTCAGACTGCGGAGGGGGTGGATGGTTTGTGCCACTCCTGCACCTGGAGACCGGAGCTGTGACACTACCCATCAGTTGTTGCATCCTCATTGATTATTGTGTACTGAAAATGCTTCCCATCCTGTTGATCCATTGTTCAACTGTGCTACCTTGATAGTTCTTCTATCATTCTCTTGGGCATGTGCTTGGCCATATTCAGCAACTTCAAGTCATCTACTGGAGACTCTTCCAGGGTTTTTTGTGGTTTACAGACTTTTTCCCTGGTTTGGGGGTTTAGCTCCTTGGAGTTCTCTGCGATTTGGTATTTCTACCATTCAAAGTGGCCTCTGAGGGGGCTGGACCCTATTTCCACGCAGGGTAGAACAATTAAACCAAGGGGTAGGGGGATCCTGAAGCCAGGTAGACTAGGAGGAAGGAGGCAAAGACCCCAGACACAGTTCTTCTGAAGGTCATGGTGATGAGTAAATGAGGGAGGGCCTTTTGTTGTCGGACAGTATGCTTGGGCTACAGTGTTTGTGCACTCTATGACATTCTCATGGTGGGGTACTATGTACATGATGTGTTCTGCTGGTCAATGGCTGTTCCTGTGTTGGCTTTACTTTTCAGGTGTCAGGGGATTGTTGTGGTTTGACATACTGGGGTGTACACATGGGCAATGTTCACATGTGATGTGTACAGGACACTAAGGGTCACTTGATTTCACATGCATGTATTGCGTGCATGTCCCTACTGACACACACACTTACACAATGCTCCACCACACATTCAACCACCCTTCTATGCCCCCAAGTGCACACAGATTTCCTTCTCTGGCATGCTGTGTCCCTGCAGCGCATGATCACTTACCATTTGTGGATCGTGTACATGCGTCATTGGGTTATTTTTGTTGCTTGTCCTTTTTATATGATGCTCAAGGTGTATCCCCAGCAGAATGGCTGCTCACTGTGCTGTTTGCTGAGCGGTATGTTGTAGGAGACACTTACAGCACACGGGTTAGGGATTTGGGGATTTGGCTTGGACAATGTGCATGCCAACGGGCATTCTGTCTTTTGTTGATGGTACCGATGGTGGCATGCATTTGTGTATGACTTTGTATGTGAGGGGGTTGTTGGTCAGTCATTTGACCTGATTCCATGGCAGGTGTGATTGTCTCAGGCCTGTTACCATTTGTCACATGTCACTTCGTATCTAATTGGTCATGTGTTGGGCTTTTGGTTTGCTCTTTTGCTGTTGCATGCCATGTCATGGTGTGGCAGACAAGGGTGATGTGGGTTGGGAGGGTTTGGGTGACGTACCAGTGATTTTCATGGCCTGTTTTGCAGGGGGGTGGTGTGATGTACACCTTGCATGTGTTCCTTTTGTCACACAGGATTGGTTATGTTTAAGTAGCTAGAGATGCACACAATGTAGCACTTCCGTGGCAAAATTCTCAGGGTGGTAGGGTTGGGACAGTTGACTGTCTCTTTGTCATCATCGATTGTCACCTGGTATCTGCCAGGCCTGTGTGCACTCCGCAGGGGTGGGAGTTTAGTTGAAAAATGTGGCCACAAGCTGGGTCCGGGCTGCCTCGCCACGTGCACTTTCCCCTCCCATGGGCAGCGCCTGTGCCTGTGGTTGAGGATGTGGGGGCACCACCATTTCCACTGGTACGCCCTGCCATGTTGCAACATTGTGCAGGTCACATGCTGCCACAATGATCCTGCGCACTACTGGGGTGCATATAGTAGCTGCCCGCTAGAACGGTCAAGGCAGCGGAAGCATGTCTTGAGCACTCAGAATGTGCGCTCCACTATGCCCCTGGTTGCAATATGGGCAGCGTTGTTTCTTACCTGGGGTGGTGTGATGGGTTCCGTATTGGTGTCATCATGTGGTTGCTCAGAGGGTAGGCACTGTCCCCTGGGGAGGTCATAATGGTTGTGATTAGTTGGGTTTGTGTATTTGTCTGTGTGTGACATGCATGCATGTGCACAGGCATTTGTGCTCACATAGGAGACATGGGTCGCCATGCTTCCCAGCTTCCAGGGCCCGGCTCAGGGTGGACATTCTGTATATGAAACTGTCATGGGTAGACCCAGGATGTTTTGCTCAGACAGAGGTGATGATTCCCTTGGCATTGCATACAACCTGTACGTTGATGGAATGCCAGTGCTTGCAGTTTCGATAGATGTGCTCAGTGGCCCTATGTGGACGTAGGGCCACATGGGTGCAATCTATGGCACCGAGCACTTTGGGGAAGTGTGCCACCCTGCAAAAGTCCAGGACCATGGCCTGCCTTTCTGCGGGTGTTCTGGGCAAGTATATGTGCCTACGTACTGAGGGGCGCACAGTCATGATTGCCAACACTTGGTGTAGGCAGCGTGACTGTGTGGCCTGTGAGATGCCCCCAACTATGGCAGTTGTCTGCTGAAATGACCCAGTGGCCAAAAAATGCAGGACATTGAGCACCTTTTCCAAGGGGCTCAGTGATTGGGAGCCCAAGGTGGGTGATGTGAGGTCATCCTCCCACTCAGTGACCAGGTCTAGGATGATACGAGGTGGAAACCTATACCTGCCATAGACCTGGTCATCAGGCATCCCAAAAAGGCTGGTCATGGGCAAAACAATGCAGGGCCTGGCTATTCTTCTCCTCCTGCGTTGTCCCACGATCAGTGCTGCGACAAATGAGGCATTCCTCGTAGCTGTATATACGTGTTTGTTGTTTGCGCGCACTTGTATACTGCGCAGGGACGCTTCCGCCTGCCTTCATGTGGCAGACGTGTTTACGCCTGTGAGCGTCTTTTGGCATGCGCGGGTTTCCTGTATTCGATTCCATGAATATGTGTTGTCCGCGTGCGTGTGGGCGTTCCGTGTATTTCCCTGCAGTACTTCCCCAGTTACGCCTTCTTTTTCATGCATTGTTCCCCATTCCTCATGTTCTGCCCCCTTTTTGGTGTGTGTGCTGACATTGTGTGCTTTTTCTGTGTGCGTCGCACACAGCGTTCTGTATGTTGCAATGACGTGTGCGCCCGTGTGCGCCACCAGAGTATTAAGTGCACATTCCAGGGAAAACACGCGCAGGGCCTTCCATGAATCGCACGCGTGCATGTGCGCTTGCTTTTTCACGCTTGTGTCACCAGTGGCACACATTTCTGCGCACATTTGTTCCATGAATCGGCCCCATAGTGTAGATGGTAGGAAAATTAAAACGTTAGTAATTAGTAAGAAAACTTTTAAAATGTGTGCAATTTTTCATGTGGGGCATCCATTCACTGTGGACATTTCACAACATGGGTGTGTACACAAGTAGATTGGCTTGTTTGCAATGACTCTATAGTCAAACATCAAGCTAGATTGCCAATGAGTTTAAAGAATGCTTTTTTAATGTTGTTAGAGCCAATGTTTTAAAATGCATGTTTTATATTCTTTGTGAATATATACATGTAAATTAAATGTTTGACATGGAGGAATAGGATAATAAGTGTTCTATGTAAAGTAGAAGATGGATTGTCAGTAGGATGTATTTTTGAATTAGTACAAAATAAATGTAGCGATAACATAGTTAAGATTAAACAAATCCAAAGAGAAAGCAGCTTTCTGCAATCTTTTACTTCTGTTGTATTGTGTAAAACAGTGTATATTGTAATATGTACAAGTGTTCCCTATATGTGCTAGGTTATAAAATGGTTCCATGTACATTATTTTGAATGTTAGGGAGTGCAGAAGGTCATGACTGTTTACATATGAAACAAGTAAACAGTAGGATGTAGATACAAAAACAACAAAGTACAATGTTTGTAAAATAAATGGCATGTAACTACTAATAAGAGATTTAGGGAAGGATTAAGGTGTACTTTGTTTACTTGTTATGTGTGTAGGTGGTCAAATAAGGACACACACAACATTTTAAAAAAGTGTTCTAATTCAATTAAACATGAAAATAGCTTAATTTAAGTGTTACTTTGTTCAATGTTTAAAGATGTTCTATTTGCAGTTTGGAAGTTTGCAGCAAATTCATACAATGTATTGAGTAATTACAGCATGGGTGTTTTTTTGTTTTTTTTATAATAGTTTATACACAATTGTCATGAGCTTCTTAAGTGTGGAGGTGGCCAAAAAAGATGCACATCAAATCACAAAAGAAGTATTGTAATGGCAATGTAGACATAATTTTTAGATTTTAAAATGAAGTTTGATTTAAAAAAATAGTATTCCACACTGCAGACAAATATGTGTGCAAATAGTTAAAATAACAATTCCCAGTTTAAAATAAAAAATCAAATATGATGTCTACCTTTTAGAATGTCATTATTCACTTCTCATGTGTGTACATGGCCAATCAAAGGACACAGACAGATTTGAAAACAAGTATGGAAATGACATTTGTTAGGTTCTTAGTGTAGTTTTGCTAATACTTTTACATGCACAAATGATTTTTATTGTCTACCTATTATCTGAAATATTGGATGACTATACTTTAAAAAGATTTATACTTAAAATAATGTTACTTACATTTATTTGTAAAACCGAAGACATTGTTAGGTTATATGTCTTGGTTTTCTGGTTAAGGTTGCAAAAATGAATCTGCAAATTTGTCATCATGTAATTTTAATTAATGTTTGTACAGTATTGTAACATATTCTAATGATAGTGAAATGCCTTTATAGGTGCACAAACTATTAACATTGTAGGCAATTCTATTTAGAAATTGCTGACACAAAACTAAGTTCATAGTTACCTAAATGGTAAGTGTAGTTGAGGTAATCATACAGAAAGTATTTGTTCTATACTACATTGTAGATACCCCGTCAATTTGAAAGCAATATTCTTTTAAGTTTGTTTTGACACAATGTTTATTTTAAACAACTGTTAACATTTGTAATTAACCTTTTATATAGACATACATGTAAAAAGTGAATAGAGTTTTCTTTCTCTCCAACAAGAAGTTTTTTCCCTCTGTAGATTGATGAATACAACCTTTTATTGGTTGTGTACTAGTAATACATTCAGTATTCAGTTTGTACCATTATGAATACAACATCAATATTCTTGTTTTTATTTTATTATGAAATACATTTCATTCTGTTTCAAAGTTACAAATAGTCAAGAAAAAAGATGACGTATTTAAAGTTGTTAGATAAGATATTATATATGGCGTGGCTAAAAGAGAGTAGCAACTGGTATTGTTCTATCCGCCGCTACATGCCCCTCTTGCTAACATTTTAACCGCAGTTAGAAGCAAACATTTTGAGGGATTTTAGACACTCAAACTGCATGCAATAAATTACAATAGATAATGTAATATGTGTGTGCATTGTGTATTCAATTCCATCTATTTTTGTAACTTAAAGGGTGACACTTAAAAGGACCATTTTGTGGGAAGGAAAGAGAGGGGTGGAACAGGGGAGGAAAACACATTAGGATGAAACATGTAACAAAGGGAATTTATTAAAGGTACATATATTTTTGGGGTATTTTCTTTGTTGTTATAAATTTCCCCCCAAAAAACTAAGGACGACAGTAAATTTGGCATTGAGATATCAACTTCTCCCAATCCTTAGTTGTGGTACCTCCCGCGGCTACCCATTTGTGGCATCAATCACACAGGATCACTGAGAGATTTGGACCTAGTGAAATTGCAGCAAGTGCAGTTGACCCTGCTGCAGATGTTGAGGCTTCAGTCAGTGTTGATGATGTACCACTAGTGGATGCAGGTTTTGGAGGTGGTGCTGATTTCTGTACATGTAATGCATGAGCCAAATGCATTTTTATTTTGTGGTGCTCATGCAATTTCCGATACGCATCATCTACATCACCCCAGTGGACTCGTACTAGATGATTTATGATTGATGTTCCCAGGCTGGGTGACGGAACATTAGAAGGGCCAAGTCTTAGTGTTTTCTTGGACAATGTTCATAGTACTTCTTCCACTTCTTTTTAGAACAATGTACTTTCACCTTAAAGTATTGCCAACTGTCTGTGGTGGTGGTCTTTATTCCAGTTGCTTTCTTCCTCGGTGGTGACGGATTGGGGACACAGGTGACATTGTCATCGCTGCTGTTGCTGGGGAGGAAAATGTAAAACAACAAAAATCACAACATTAAAAAGAGAATGCCACAAAAAATGAAAAAATGTTTTAATAAAAAGAAAAAAAAAACAAAAACAAAAAATAGACAAACTGACCGAATCACTAGACAATGGAAGATGGAGGATTGGGTGAAAAGTGGATAAAAAGAAAAAAAAGTAAAAGGGTTAAAATTCCAAAAGTTCTTGCCATTACTTGATAACATTTCACTAACAAGCACTGATATCGATGAGCAATAAAAACTTATTTATTGTGATTGGGTGATTATTCGCGGCTACACAATGTCACGCGCCCTGACTGCACACTTTTGCATGTGTGGATGTCCTCATAAGGCATGGGCATAACTGCATCCAAACATCGCAACTTGTCATTAGAACATTCATTAACACAGATAGCAATCACGTGAATGTATGGAGCTGCATCAGTGATATGATTGGCTGGAGCATTAGGTGCAAAGATGCATAGCTGCACTGAAGGCGTTCAACATGTTATTGGGTCATTTTGCAGGCGCGGATTTCATCACACGGCATGGGCATGGTTGCATCAGTGCACTGCAGTGTGTAATTGGCTTCTTCGTTGACTTGGCTAGAAGGGAACTTCATCCCAAATATCCTTTTGGCTGTTAAAAACAGGTGCAAAGCCGCATAGCCGCATCAACATAGCTTTCAAAGTGATTTGGCCTTCCGTTGACGTGGCTACTGACACGATTTGACACAATGGTGATGTGATTTGTCGATAATTTAAGCACAGATACGTCATTGTGCTTGAGCATACCCGCGCATACAGAAAACTCATTCCAGTTGGCTATATCGTGTAACCGTTTGCATTGCCCTCTCCGAAACATCGTTTTTCATGTTTTCTGTCATCGCTTTTCGTCTCTTGGTGAGTGAACTTCATTGTGAGCCTTCAGAACTTTTAAAATCAGTACCTTCATTTATCAGTATCTTGAGCTATCCTCCCGCGTCTTTGGAGGATAGCTCAGGGGCAACACGCTCGCCTTGGAAGCAAGACGACACAGAGCAACACAGGTTTTGTCCTGGGTCTGCGCTTAGAAACCTCTGGGTATTAAGCGCATTATAAATAACCAATCATTCCAATCCGAATCAATCCATTCCATTTTACTGTTCTTCGTAAACCTTTGTCCTTTGTCTTGTGCTTTGTAGATTGCCCATTTTTATTATTTTAGCTTGTTACATTCATTATTTTAAAAATATTTTTGATATTAATAGTCCTTTTTGGGTTGTGTATTTTCACTGTTTTTATTTTTCCTCCATGGTCCTGCATTTCAAAATGACTATGACCAGCAGTGACTATGAGGTGGTGTGGGTGACTACAGCTTTACAGCCACAGAAGAAGCAATGTGCACACAAAAAACATAACTGACTGTTGGCAATATTTCTGCGTAAAGGACCAACACAGCAAAAGGAGATTGAGGAGGTTGTGTGTAATTTCTACGATAAGGTTTTGTGGATGGGACCTTCACACAAGCCATCGCAGAGCTTGGGGACATCGACATTAATTCATCATTGTGCCCGTGTTCATTGGGATGAAGTGGATGAATCCTATAGGAAGGCTCAAGTGAAACATAAGATCAAAGCACATGGAGCAAGATCAGCACAGCACTATTTGTCATTTGTGCCACAGACTTCCAATTCGATTACCATCTTGCCTGAACCTGAGCTTTCTAATTTTATTGTGATGTGCAAAACCTGTTACAGCTTGATCGAGGTGGGAGGGGACACGTAAGATGCTTGGGGCAAGGCTCTTTTAGGACATACAGCCAGTTGCCAACGCTAGGTATATTCTTGAGCATCCTTTTTTTACCCATTCTTCATGAAATAAAACAGAAAAAAGTACAAAATATAAAATAAAATGTGAAAACATTTTTTTTTAACCTTTTGTTATATGTATGAATCCTAGTGTTTTCACATTCTCAGTCCCTACCTCTTTTTTCTTCACCTCCAAAAACGGACCATTTCAGAACCAACTTTTCAGTTATTTAAATAGACAATAAAAACACATACTGTGTATATGGATCAAGGACCCTTAATTGATCTTTTCAATACAGTGTGTGTTAAAAAAACTAAATGTTTTCTTGTATTTCATTATAGCCATGTTTATATACTGTGGAAGCCGCAGGTAGAACTCCCACATTTAGCCTTGGTAGCTGCAGCTATAAAACTGCTTAAAAAAACAAATAAAAACATATGCACATATATATGGGGCACTAGTCTTCTAAAGAATAATTTTAGGATACATTGAGGGGGTAATTCATAGAATTTAGCGCACAAGTGGCGCACACGGCTGGTGCACAGAGTGCACGTGCGGCAGTCTGCACCAGCCGTGTGCACCAAAACCCATTTTAGCGCACAGCGTATTCATGGATACTAACATCCATAAACAGCTGTGGTGCAGAGTGGCGCAGCGACCCTGCAGCAGCGCCAGTTACACCCCCAACCACGCCCCATGCGCCAAAAACATTGCTCAAATCCCCTACATGGCGCAAAGGCCAGTGGACCAGCATCCAGCCCCCCAACCATGAAAACGTGTGGAAAACTCTCGGCGCACCACTCGGAATACCTGTATCACGCTTGTGCTAGCGAAAACACGTGGAAAACTCCCTGCGCACCCCTCGGAATTCACGTTCCGCCCCCCGCGCTAGCGAAAACGCATGTGAAAGTCCATGCACACCCCCGGAATACATGTACCCCGCCCGCGCTATTGAAATCGCGTTTGAAAGTCCACACATGCCCCCAGAATACACGTACCCCACCCGTGCTAGCGGAAAAACGTGTGAAATTCCACATGCACCCCCGCAGCAAAATCGCGCGTGAAAGTCCTCGCACACCCCCAGAATACACGTGTGAAAGTCCACACGCACCCCCAGAATACACGTACCCCACCCGCGCTAGTGAAAATGCATGTGAAAGTCCACACGCACCCCCAGAATACACGTAGGCCAGCGAAAACGCGTGTGAAAGTCCGAACGCACCCCCGGAATACACGTACCCCACCTGCGTAAGCAAAAACGTGTGTGAAAGTCCACGCGCACCCCTGGAATACACCTCCCCCGCTGAGTCAGGTAAAATGTGTGGACAAAGTCCACCCAGTGTTGTAGCCTGCCTGCGGGGCATGCTCAAGGGTGATGGGCTGCCTGTGGGCCTTGCCCAGGGGTGATGGGCTGCCTGCAGGCCATGCCCAGGGGTGATGGGCTGCCTGCGCGGCATTGGGAGGGTGGATGGGCTACCTTTACGTATTAAAGGGGCACCCATAGACTTTCACACGCGATTTCACTGACGTACGTGTATTGCGATGTGTGCGTGGACATTCATACGCGTTTTTGCTGGCCTACGTGTATTCTGGGGGTGCGTGTGGACTTTCACATGCGTTTTTGCTGGCCTACATGTATTCCAAGGGGTGCGCGTGGACTTTCACATGCGTTTTCGCCAGCGAGGGAGGGGTACGTGTATTCCGGGGGTGTGCGTGGACTTTCACATGCGATTTAGCAGTGTGTGCCCTCCTGGGTGTGCCCCCCCTCCCCATGCCCCTCAGGCAGCCCATCACCCCAGACCATGTCCCACAGGCAGCCCATCACCCCACACCATGCTCCACAGGCAGCCCACATGACACCATGCATTTGGGAGCACCAACACATGTCCGCCACCCACCCCCATTGACGAGCACCTGCCAGCAGGCCCTGACTCATGTCCCCCCACAGCCCCCACCCACCCCCATTGACGGGCACCTGCCAGCAGGCCCCGACTCATGTCCCCCCACACCCCCACCCACTCCCATTGACGGGCAATTGCCAGCAGGCCCCGACTTATGTCCCCCCAGACCCCCCACCCTCCCACATTGACGGGCACCTGCCAGCAGACCCCGACACATGGCCCACCAAAAATGTCCTAACAAAACAGACCCATGGCCCTAATGCCAACCAAAATCCCCCTTGCACCCAGTACAAGCATGCAACCATCCACAGCACCCACTCCCAAATTACCCGTGCTATGACAGTCTTAAAAGAACCACCATGCCCATGCATAAATGCACAACAGAGCTACACAGTGGCAACACATGACTGAGGCAATGTTCATTGAGACATGCACAAAACCAATGATAGTACACAACACCAATCATGAAGTTAGAATAAATGTATTAAAAACATAATGAAATAAAGAAAATCAAACTTGAAAATCAATAAACAATGACAGATAGTACCAAAAAAAACAGAAAATCCAATGAAAACCAAAAATCCATGGCATGAAAAAAGAAAAATGGTCCATCGCCAATGTCAATATGAAAAAAAGAATCCAAACAAATGAAAGCATTGAAAAATGTAAAAAAAGAAAGTATGTAGAAGTCTTCAACTATATACAATCCAAGTCCAAAGGGTCCATGATCCCCAAAACAAATGAAACCTACCAAAAAGTCCTAGGAATAAAAAATTATATACATGAAGTGGAGCAAAGTCCATTAACTCCAAAAAAAAGAAAAAACAAAGGAAACCTAACACTAAAGAACTATGTACAAGGCGGCGGGCAAGTCCAACGGCTCACTTGTTGATGTTCCCGGCCAGGGCATCATCGAACTCCGCGTCGATGTCCCGGAGGCGAGCCACTTCCATGGCCTTGTGGTCTCGCAGGGATGCAGTCATGGCATCCTCCAACTCCCTGCGAGTTGCCTCGAGGCACTCAGCCCGCCTCAATACCCTGCACATGGAGTTTTCTGCCCTGATCATAGCGAGCCGTGCCTCCTCCGCCCGCTGCCACTCCGCATCTATCCGCTGGCCCAGCTGCTGCCACACGGAAGACACTCCCAATCCAGGGTCCTCCTGCCGTCTAGCCGATTGCTGCCCCTGTGATGTTGAAGGCCCCGAGCCATCATTGCTCCCACCCTTAGCCTGCTGCTGCCGTGCATGTGCCCTGCTTGTCGATGCCTGTACATCCTCCTCTTGCTGGGGTCCAGTTGTTGGAGTGGCCACCCCTGCTGGACCTCTGACTCCTGACTGTGGCAGGGATGTGTCCTCCACCAGCCTAGCTTCTGGGTCAGGGGCAGCTCCACAGGGTGCCCAGGTGAAACTTGGGCAGGAAGCTAGCACGGATGATGACTGGTGCATAGGGGGTTCAGTTGAGGAGGGGGTCGCTAGAAGATCCAGCACACGGAGGAACCCAGTCTTGGTGACCTGTTCTAGTAGGCCAATGCGGTCAATGAGGTATTCAAAATGACGTCATCCCGAATACCACGTTGACGCAACGCCATCCCAACTAGGACAGGCTCAACCCGGTCACGGATTGCCACGTCCGCAGGGTGAGGAAGGCCAGTTGTTGTGTGTGCATCCCCTCCCTGAAAACGGGTCTGGACGAAGGCATCCCTGCTGGTGCGGGATGATGCAGTCACAGGATCAGGGACAGGATTACACACAGGTACCTCCGCGGCGGCCTGTGCTGCCTCCTGTCCCTGCCCCTGGACTGCACCACTAGCACCAGTGGAATGCCCCCTTACAGGCTCTGTGCGTGGGCCTTCCACTGCCTCCTCCTCAACCAAAATCCTCACCAACATGGATGATCATCTCCGGACCGGTCTCCCTCTCGAGGAACTGGCGGTGAAGCGCTGGGTTAATGCGTTCCCGGACCCTCATGTCGCTGGTGGTAAGGTTGACCCAGCAGCTCACTGCATGCGCTGCTTCCAAGAAGCGCCGGACCTTCCTGAGCACCCTGGACCTGAAGTCCTCCCAGCGCTTACGGACATGTTGTATGTCGCGGGTTGCCACCCCCTCCGCGTTGATGGCAACCACAATGTCCAGCCAGATCCTCTCCGGTCCATCCTTGTCGGCGCATCTTCTTCCCTATAGGGCATCATAATGCACCAGTACTTGCTCCACCAGGATATCAACTTCTGCGGCACTGAAGCTGGTAGCCTTCTGCCTCTCTGACTGGATGGCAGCCAGCGGTCTCTGATGGTCTCTGATGGTGTTTGCCCCGACATGGCAACCCCCGAGGCAGGTGTGGGTGGGAAACTGGGTCCTGGTGCTGGGTTGTGGAGTGATGGAACTGCAGTTGGGAGTCTTCTGTTCCAGCAGGGGTGGCCACAGCAGCTGGACCCCTACAGATGGCTGACGTGCAGGCACAAAATTGCAGGGCACGTAGCCAGCAGGCAGGCAGAAGCAGATGGCTGGTGGGAGTCGGTTCAGGTCTCTGGGGGGCAGGAAAATTGCCTTCTGGGCAGGAGCGTGGTCTTCCGTGTGTTGTCGCGTGGCTAGCTTGATACAGAGTGATTTGACACGTGAAAAAACAGCACGTCCGCGTGTAAAGGCTTGTAATTCGAGGAAAGGGCCTAAGCACGTAAGTGAAGTGATGCGCGCAGGCATTTCCCTCAGCACGGGTTAAAGGTGAGCGGGGCCAGCAGTTCACTGTACATGCCTTTCATGGAGACTGACGCGTGTGTTGCTACTTCTGGTTGTTTCACACCCCATCACAACTTCATAGTGGATCAAGGATGTATCTCTTCTTTTTGCGGGGGTATTGGCTACGTGTGTTTTTCATTACCATGCTAGTCAGACGGTGAGTCGCGCACACTATTTTTCCCACTGCGGGTCCCCCTGTGTATCGCGTACCCGCTTTCGACATCATAGTAGCCTGCATGTCCCACACATATGTGTTTTTCATGTCCCTGGGTGCCACCGCTTACTGCGGGAGGTTCATTCCACACCCATGGGCTACCGGGGGTTGTGTGCAGGGTTTTACTGCAGTTTTGGGGTTCCTGAGCGTTGCGTGACCCGTCACTTTCACACCGGGGTCACATACAGCCTTGCAGGTGCACAGGGGTGCTGTTAACATCTTGTATCCCACCCCCTTCACCCCAATTGCTCAGGACAATTTTCGTGCACACCTCCCATTGGCACTACTACATCTGTGCCGGCACTACTACATCTGTTCTATGGTTGGTAGGCCACAAAACGTGAGGGGTGCCTCAGCTGGGCGTACTCCATGTGGTGGGCATGGTCAGGGATGTGGCCGGGGTGACTAGGGAGTAGGGGGACTCCAGGGTAACCAGGGTGGCTGCAGAAGGGGAAAAGGCAGGGGTGCGCCACTTCGGCATGATGTTGTGCCACGTGTTGGTGCAGTCATGCCACCACCCCCTGTGGTTCTAGGAGATGCAGCTCTTGCATCTGGCACTGGCGCCCATATGAACCGGCAGTCCATTTCATCGACTGCCACGGGCCCAAGGGTAGTGGTAGCTGCAGGTGCAGCTGTGGACACCACCACCCAGGCTCAGGGTCGGCCAGCGCATGCTGCATTGGCACATGAAGAGTCCAGGATGATTTCCAGGAGGTCAGGAGGCACACCGTAAGTGCATGCAGGGCTGACCTGACCGAGGCACATGTCCCTGGGGCAGTATTGTCATCTGCTGCCCTAATCAGCCGGGTGTTGGCAAGTGCATGGGCAGACACCACCCCGGCTGTGGGTCTACCATCCAGGACAGTCCCGGTCAATGACCTTGGCACAGCAGATGTTGCTGTGCAGGGTCCAGTCAAGGGCACCCAGCAGCCACAGACGCAAGTCAGGGTTTCCGTCCTTGTTCCACCTGCCACTCCCTTGGTTCAATCCACCAGCGCCACTGCCCCTACTGATCAGGGCGGCATTTGCCAGTCAGGGTCTGGACCACTGACCAAGAGGAGGAAGGTTGCACCTGCAGCAGAGGCTGGGACCCCAGACACGGCTCCCACCTCCGGCACGTCAAGGAAGAAGCCTTTCTGCAAACAGGAACTGGACTTCCTTGTGGACTACGTGTCGGGACGAGCAGGCTAGTCAATAGATAAGCAGTTAGAAAAGATAGTAGAGACAGAGAGCACCATAGAGTAGGTGGGAGAGGGGAGAGGAGGAAGGAGAGGGGGAGACACTAGAAGGGACAACTAGAGCAGGCAGACAGGACAGTGAGAGGCAGGCAACTTCTTGAGCAACGGGACAAGACGATACTCAGGATTAAGAGATCACTGAATGCACAATTCAAGGCAGGAGGGAAGACATCTAAGTTTGAGAATCCTAAATAGTGGGAAAAAGGCCTAGGTTTCACAATGCAGTTTTAGGAACTTAGACAGTCACATTTGAGCACACGGTGGGAAAACCACCAAACTTTGAGAATCCTAAATATTGGGAAAAAGGCCTAGGTTTCACAGTGCAGTTTAAGGAACTTAGACAGTCACATTTGAGCACATGGTGGGAAAACCACCAACGTTTGAGAATCCTAAATAGTGGGAAAAAAGCCTAGGTTTTACAATGCAGTTTTAGGAACTTAGACAGTCACATTTGAACACACAGTGAGAAAACCACCAGCAGGTGGAAGGGGGGTGGGCATGGCAATCAGAAGGAAGGTGACTGGCAGCTGGCATCCCCTGCGGACACCTGCAGATACTAACAGGGAGCCGCCAAGAAGGAGCCGCCCTTTGCCTAGGGGCCCTTCACCGTGGGGCTGCCGGGCAGGGGGGCTGCCATGGGAGGGCCTGTATGTAGGAAGGGAGAGCCAAGGGAGGGGGATGGGCGTTCAGGCAAGCAGCAAGGCGGGAGGAAACAAACAACGGGGAATGAACAACAAAGGAGTCCTGGCAGCCTTGCAAAGGTCTGTCTTGGGTTGATTAAGCTATGTCTAAAGTAGCACTGTTTTCTTAGACCAATGGCCTCATTAATAGTTGACAGACTTGTAATATTTTACCGGTGCCTGACTTCCAGGTTCCACCTGGAGTTTACAAGTCTGGTGCCCGGGGAAGTCAGGCGCTGGTCAAATGTAAGTCACCATCTATGTAAGTGGGGACTCGAAAGCTCCGGCACCATTGATAACAGTGCCGGTGCTTCCATGAACAGTCTGCCTACTGTGGCTGCTGTGCCCGGCAGGGTCAGACCTGTCAGGCGCAGCGGTAATGGCAGGCAAACACGAAGTTTGCCGGTCTGGAAACAAGGGTGCCAGTGAGGTTACCAGCACCCATTTTGCCGGACCGGCAAACTTGTAATGAGGTCCAAAGACAATTTACTGGAGAAAAAGGTTTGTATGCTCACAATGCCTTGCTGTTGTGGCTCAGGGCTGGAGGCGAACTTCCAGAAGGGCTACTAGTTGGCATGTGGAAAGTTAACTTTGCTCAAATTGACTTCTCTACTTTCACATTTCAGATGAAAGGTTTGTTTTTTCAAATCTTTTTAAACCCACCATAACTTTCTTGATGTTGTTAATACATGGCCAAATGTTCCAACCACACAGCTGTCAGGACTCTACTACACTGATGATCCCTAATAATGGTGAAACCAGGTATGACGAAATGTCTGTCTTGGGTTGATTAAGCTCTGTATGAAGTAGCAATGCAATCTTAGACAAAGACAATTTCCTGGAGAAAACGGTTTGCATTTGAGCTCATTTGCATACCCACAATGCCTCTGCTAGTGTGGCTCAGAACTGGAGGTGAACTTACAGCGATGGTTGCTAGGTGGCATTGTGGAATGTGTGACGTGGCTTGAATGGAATACCCGACTTTCACATTTCCGGTGAAAGGTTTCTTTTCAAATGTTTTTAAACCCATGAACACTTTTTTGCTGTGGTGTGCATATATATATATATTATAATATATATATATATATATCTATATATATATATATATATATATATATTCATATATATTCATAGAAAAAATGTTGTTAAAGGGACGATATGGTTCGGTTTCTCTAATAAAAACCTATGGAATTCAACAAAAGAACATTGTTAAAGTGACGTGATGGTTACAAGTAAAACCAAAAAAAAAGACATTTGCCAGTTATAAACTAAGCACCCATAACTCGCACCACCACTGTGCACTGCTAAAACAAACACCCAGGACATGGAAGATATCACAATTGTCATTGATGACATCACATATCTGGGCCACCACTTATTTTTGTTTACTGTCATGATTAAGCTAGTTTTTTATTTTCACTGACAATGAGAATTTCCAAAATGTAAAAGGTGCTATATATCTACACATTAACCTTTCTATACTTTCTTAAATTACTTTCCTTAGAGTTTAATCTGAGCTCATAGTGCACACACATGGGGCAATAAGCACACCTCAAACACACAATTAATTTGTGTACATGATGATTAACTCTAATGTTATTGTCATTTTTTGGTGCTGTTTCTTTCTTCCTTACTTTAGTTTCCCTGTATGTGCCTCTAATTTGTATGCATTATGTGTTTTATATGTATTCTTTCTACTAACACAAGTGTGTCTTAGGTTTTCAATTGTTACCTATTTATTCCATTTTTAACATTACTCAAAACTCGCATAAGGTAGTGTTAATAATTTTACTATCAGAAATTACCAGATTAAAAATATTGTACGTCTATGGTGAATACTGCAACCTTACCTATATGTATGTATGATTAGGTTCCTCTACTAACAACAACACTAGAATATAATGATTTGTTTACATGAGTACATTCTTTAATACATTAAGTAGTTCATGACAGGTCTCCCAATCACCCCTAACATCTTGTTGCCAACATTATAAACTCAACCCCTTGTAGGGACTGTTCATTAAAATTAATTTAATGTGCAATGTCATCAGTGATGTCATCAATGACATTTGTGATGTCATCTTTCATGTCCTGGGTGTTAAACTTAGCAGGGCACGCACTGGTGTAACAGGGGCCCCCGCAACCGCATGTCCTGGGAGGGGACCCCACTTGGAGTAAAAAAAACATTTTTAAACTTGTTTTAACTTTTTTTTTGTTTCTTTTTGAATTCACTCTGCATATATAAAGACATTATTCCTGTAACAGAAATTATTTCTTTATGAAGGCAGAGTGAATACAAAAAGAAACTTTTTTTTTTATGTCCGGGGGCTACCCCCTCCTCATGACATGAAGACCCTAGGGTGGAGGCCTCATTGTGATGGGGTGGGGGAAGCCCTATGACTTCAAAAAGAAATAGTTTATTTTTTAAGTCACTCTGCCTTCATAAAGAAATTATTTCCGTTATGGTTTAGTCTTTAACGGAAATAATTTCTTTATGAAGTCAGAGTGACTTCAAAACGAAACTATTTATTTTTGAAGTATTATGGCTCCCCTCAACCCCATGACATGTGCATGTGTGAGTGTATGGTGAAAGAGTGCATGGGTGGCTGGGTATGCATGTGTGCATGTACAGTGAAAGGGTGAACACTTTAATGTATGGGTGGCTGCCTGGGTGTGCCTGTATGCTGAAAGGGTGCACACTTACATGTATAGGTGACTGTGTGAGTGTATGGTGAAAGGGTGCATACAAATGTATGGGTGGCTGGGTGTGTGTGTACGGTGAAAGGATTCACATTTACATGTATGGTTGGCTGCCTGGTGTGCCTGTATGGTGAAAGGGTGCACACTTAAATGTATGGGTGGGTGCCTGGGTGTGTGTGCCTGTATGGTGAAAGGTTGAACACTTAAATGTACAGGTGCCTGCCTGGGTGTTCCTGTATGGTGAAAGGGTGCACACTTAAATGTATGGGTGGCTGCCTGGGTGTGCCTGTATGGTGAAAGAGTGCACACTTAAATGTATGGATGGCTGGGTGTGCATGTGTATATATGGTTAATGGTGTGTGTGCTTTTGTTCAGGGGTGCAACAAAATCTACATTTCAGGGTGGCTAACCCTTCAAATGTTGGGAGAGGTGCTAACTTCAAGTGTGGTGGTGAGGAGCAAACATATTTGTGTGGGGGCATCTAATTTCTTTTTGTATTTTAATGAGACTATTTTAGTGCAGCTTCAATGTTACAAGCAGTTAACTTTCTCATGTAAGTCTGAAAGCACCCACTTATGGACTGCTGTGAGAATGACTGGTCTCCTGTTCCCTCTCTACCCTTCCAATCACTCCCCTGGCATGCAAGTACTAAACCCACATCACAATTTCAATTGCCTACAAAATGTGGTGAAGTGGGAGAATGGAAAACCAGACTCCCGTCCTTCACCTCTCGCGCTTGGCCTAGAGGGTCACGACCCAAACACCCGCCACGAGAAGAGTTTGCCCATTTACCAGACGACCAGATACCCTGGTACAGGAACATACGGATGTGTCCATCTGCTTGCCCAGCAGCCCGCACTGGCCATGCCGACACCTGCGGCGCGGATCAACTAGACTAAAATCTACACGTCGTTAGAGATGCCATGACGACCTAGACAACGGGAAGCACATCTGTACAAATATACACACTGGACATTCCCACACCAACCTACACGAAGAATATACTCAGTGCTATGACGTAGGCGACAGGCATATTCACGGACGTGCATCTTTATTATTTTTATATAGGCTTTCAGAATGCGGAAACGCAAGACGCGTCATGAACTTTTTACTAGCTTGCTCACGCTTCTCTTTGAAACCAGTTACCACCATGAGAAATATAATAAAGACAATACTGATTATGGAATTATATGCTCCTATAACCTAAAGCACCTGTGCACCAAACGGACAACTTATGCACCGGGCCAAAGTAGGCCTCAAACAAGAGCTCCCGTGGACATCAACAAGACAAGAGTCAGTTGCTGATCCTGCAGAATGAGCTTGGCGAAGCAACCAGCCAAGGTCGCAATGTTGCAAACCCACGTTCCAAGAGCAAATCATCAAAGGCACGATGTTGCAACCTCGCACTCCGCGCACCAACGTTAAAGTCACACCGACAAATTAAACCAGACGCACAGTAGAAAAACAATATTAATTGTGCAGAATTATGCCTCTTTCACGGTCCCTCCCCACGTGATCAAGCCGAACCTGACGAGATGCCAAACCCGGGAGAACAGAGGCGTCTGGATCTCTCGCTACGAGACACTGGCAGATACACTTGAAAGGCTCAATGGACATCTGCAACAGTGGGAACGGTACCCCGTCTAGCTATGAATAAGTCCTCACATTGTCTGCATGTACCCATAAGTGAAACATTGTTGCAACTTACAGGTACACCGAGAGCTGGGAACGACGGTGGTCCCAGGCTGGGAAGCTCACGGGCGCACCAATCAGAACATGGGGCTCTTATCACTGACGCCAGCACATTTAGCCAATCCTCAGGAGCCTTCATGTAACAATTTTCATGTATCTAATTGTAGTGACAACCCAGATATACCACCTGACTACACCTTGTCCACTAATATCTTTCTCTATATGTGTGCTATACTAACCCTACCACTCGAACACCCAATTAAGAGTGGCAATAGGTTTTTTGTTAACTTTCTGAAGTGACGCAAGTAGCGCGTCATAATACAGTAAAAAGGGCCTGCGAGCCTCACGATTGAGTGTGTGTCAGGACGAACGCGTGCGCTCCTTGACCCATCCCTGCCGTTTTGTCTAATAAACAGCAGAGTCACCTTGCTCCTTGTGTGCGTCTCATACTCTATCTCATCTTATCTGGGATACACACGGGAGGAGTTGGGGCCTCCCTGCCTGGAGGTCTGCGGACGGTCCGGCCGACCCCGGCAGAATTTCCCCCCCGACAAGTTGGAGGCACTGCTGAGATCTGTTTAAGATCGACTTTTATTTTTACTTTTTCCAGGCACTCCCGTTGCGAGGAGGCCCGGCGGCGCGGCCCCCTCTGCCGTTGCCCCCTTCTGAGGACTACAGGACCATCGCGGAGCTGCGAGAAGACCGGACAGCGCAATCCGGATATTGGCCCTCGGGAGCCGGTTGAGAAGTATCCCGCCCGCGGTTGGCGAGTGTCCAGACGTGGTCCAGACGAGGGGAGGTGGCGAGCCGCTTGGAGGGGTGCACGCAGTCGAGCGGCCCTGCATCGAGAGAACCTGGTGAGCATGACACACACAACGAGCAATGCGAAATTGTGAGGGAGGGGGGAGGAATTAAATAAGGGAGGAGGGAGGTGTTGCACAGGTGCGCGGCGAAGGTTTGACAATATAGTGTTGGCAATGGAATGAAAGGGAGTGAAAAGAGTGCGAGAGCAGTCACGCGAAAGAGGGGGGCGGAGCACGAAAACATCACGTGTGGCCGCTCGTAGACACTGATTGGCCTAAATCGCGACTAACGTGTAGGGGTGGGCGTGTGTGGTTTCCTACGATTTGGCATTTATTGATCAATGAGTAGATGAGGTTCCCTATTGTTCGAGCAAGAAACTCGATAGGTAGATGAGGTTTCCTATTGTTCGAGCAAGAAACTCGATAGGTAGATGAGGTTTCCTATTGTTCGAGCAAGAAACTCGATAGGTAGATGAGGTTTCCTATTGGTCGAGCAAGAAACTCGATAGGTAGATGACGTTTCCCTGTAGGGGGTAGCTAGTTGCATAGTTGCCAAATACGGAAGATAATTGGCTGGTTAAGCCCTCCTGTTGAGGGGCGTATCACACGCGAGGCGACGCAGTGTGTGCAGTCCGATTATATTATTGATGAGATTACCTTGTTCCAGGAGAGACAGGAAGACAGCTGTAGGATTAGCGGGGGTAAATTGCAAGTGTATTTTGAAATTAATAATGAGAATGTACTAGTAGCGTAAAGACATCGGTGACGTCACCAGTAGGGATTTCATAGGATATCACGAGCACAAGGAACATTGAGTTTTGAAAGTGGTGGGGAAGAGAAAAATGATGAGGGAGCGGATACGAAGATAAACAATAAACGAGTGGATTGGAAGAGGAGAAGGGGAGAGGGGCGTGGCTGAGCACGGAGAACGCCGGCCACGGCAAATGTAAAAGGGGGAGGAGAACGAGGAATAAGGACGACTGTATAAGATCGTCGTAAGGGGTACGCAGTCACAGGGGGCTGCGTGCGCTTCGGCCGCAGGGGGCCGTAGGGGAAGGAATATATAATACAAAATTATACATATATATATTTGTGCTTTATTATTTTATTTTTTTTTTTTTTTTTTTAATTATTATTATTGCATACTTTATAAAGGATTGTCGTAAGTCCCCACACTTACGGGGCCAGGTAAACAATATAAGGTTGTAAATTGCAAACTGATAGCGAAGGGAGGAGTAACAAGTGGGGCATAACTATGTCATATGGGACAGGGTCGGGAGGGTGGGGGAACACCCTCACTACCCCACTACAACACATATGCACCACACTGCCACCCCATAGGGAGAAATTAATTAAGTACAGCATAGAGTGGACCCAGGGGACGGATAACAAAATGTTAACACCATGGCCGCCTAATGGTAGTTTCGATCCATATGCCCAACATTCATTGCTAAACCATCTGCACAATACATACAAGGGGAAGAAGTTGGCGAGCCATATGGAGGTGTTTAACTTATGGAGGATGTTCCAGGGATCCCGACCAGGACCAAATGGAATGTTTTCTATGGGAGAAACACCGGAAGTAAAGGAGATTATGAAAGAGGGAACGGATGGGGAAAAGGGGTGTGAAAGGAAAAAGAATGCGGAGAATGAAGGAGAGGGAAGAGAAAAGATTGATAAATTAGAAGACATAAAAAAGGAACCGAGCAACGAGATACCCATAGCACCGGGAGTGAAAACAGAGGGAGAAGGGTTGTACCCTTTAAGAGAACTAGGAGAAATAGAAGGACAGTTAAGGGCGGCTGAAGGATACTCGAACCCGGCATACAGCCCTCCACCATATGTGGCTCACAGGAAGATAGTGGGGGAGGGGAGGATTGGAGAAGAGCAGATTGTAAAGATAGGACATGATGAGTGGGTAGCTGCACAAATATTATTAAAATTACGGGGTTCACTAACGGGAGAAGAAAGGGAGGCAGTAAAGAGAACAGGCGAGGATAGTACAAGGGAGAGTGAGATGAAGGGGGAGGAGCTACTACGACAAAGAGAAGAGATTTTGGAGGAAAAATTGGCAAAGCTAAGGGATGAGCAGAATGAATTACTAACACAGCTTGAGAAGGGGGAAAAAGAGAGAGTGAGGAAAAGGAAAGAGGGTAAAAACGAATTGGACAAATTAAGGGAACGAAATGAGGAGCAAAGGATAGAAGATGGAAGGGTAAGAGCAGCAGCAGACAGGGTGTCAAGAGTAGTGTTGAGAGAAAAAAAGAAGGAAGAAGAGGACAAGGAAAGGGAATTGGAAATATGGAGGAGGAGGGTAGTATCAGAGGCAGCTAAGAAATATGAAGAAGAGAAAGCAATAGAAAAAGAAAGGGTGAAATGGGAAAGAAAGAAAGAAGATGAGAGAATATTGGAACAGATGAGCAACGAAGTGATGGAGGAATTAAAAAGGAAAAGGGAGGAAAATAGTAGGGAAATGGAGGATAGGAGTGAAGGGAAAGAGGAGGGAGAAATAAGGAGAGTGAAAAATGGGGGGATGTATATAGAAGTAGAGAAGTAGCAACAACATCAACACCAGGGGGAACAGTTGGTAACAAGGGAAGAGGAGCAATGGAGCTAATAGACTTAGAAACAGTAACAGTAAAAGGGAAAAAAACAGAGTGGGGGATACCATCTATGACTGATTTTTGCAGTGAGGAGGAAGAAGGAGTAGAGAGAGTAGGAAGAAAGAGTGAAAGGGAAAGCTTAGATAAGCTGTACCTCACTAGAACAAACATAGACTCGCCATGGATCCGTAAGAGAAGGGAGGAGCTGGAACAAAGTGAGGAGAGGGTGCAGCAACTAGTGGAAAAACAAACCCATGAAGCCACACCATCGCCATCTCCATCACGCCCTCCCCCATCGCACCCTACATGCTCAACCACCACACGCACGCTGCGCACAATAAAGCTTGCGCCCTTCATGGACGAAGTGACTCCCTATGCATGCCGGCTTAGAGACCTCCCTAGCCGCAGGCAAGGCAGACAGATAAACATACCCATATTAAACACAGGAGATGACGAAACAAGGGGAAGGGACGGAGAGGTAGGTAGGAGGAGGGGTAGTAAGGAAGAATTTGAAGTGGTAAAGGAAACGGGGGAGGAGGAGGGGTGTGAGGACTCAATATTATGGAACATAAAGGGTGACACAAGACACAACTTAATGCCACTGTTGGAGAGAGGAGGGGTTAGACCGCAGTATGTACCATGGAAGCATACGGATAAAGAAAATATAAAATGTAGGCTCCCATCACTAAGTGGAGGTGCGGGTAAGTGGATATATGAAATGGAAAAATACACCGCAGGGCAGAAATTAGCAGTAGGAGATGTGAAAGGCCTGTTAATATCAATATCAGGGGATAGAGCGGACGACATCTGGAAGAGAGCGGGATTCCATGGGGTAACAATAACGAACACATCGCATGATGGGGCGCCATTTGCAAACTGCAGACATGCGCTATGGCAGGCACTGAGAGTACAGTACCCAGACACATCGGACATAGGAGCAATTACTTCCCGTAAGATGCGTGAGAATGAGGATCCTGTTGATTATATACAGGATATTCAAGAGAAGTGGCGCATGGAAACTAGAGAACAATGGGATAAAACACCAGCCATATTTTATCATATACTAGTACAAGGGCTCCCAGAAGGAGTTCAGAAACAACTAAAGAAAGTAGTGGGAATGGAAGTAAAACCATGGCCTGAAATACAGCTGACAATAGTACATCACTGCAGGATATGGCAAGGAAAAATGAAACAAAAGGAAGAGGACAGGAAAACAGAAGAGGCCAAACTAGTACAGAAAAAACTAACTAAATACACAATGGAAGGGGCACTAATAACTGCGCCCACAACAATGGCCCAAAGCCCCACACAAGTAGTGGCTGCACAAGATCCAGCTCTAATAGCACCTCCACAAAGTATAATACAGCAAATGCCGCCACTACAATTACACGCACCAAACGTGGGAGGAGGGTACCCAATGCAAGGAGCTGGGTATTATGGTTATAACAGGGGGAGAGGAGGATTTATGAGAGGGAGAGGATACGGATATAATACCCAACAGCAGGTGGGGGGAGTTGGAAGTTCATACCCCACAGGGCAACCGGTATACCAGGGCAATACAGGGAGCTTCCCATGGCAAAACAGAGAACCACCCGTGTGTTGGAGTTGTGGACTACTAGGACACATGTCACGCACGTGTAGGGTCAGGCCAGGAACACCAGCATGGAATGAGCAGGCACAACCTAGGCCACCACAAGAACAGCAGGGCATACAACAACAGCCACTGCAGCAACAGCAATTAACACAACAACAGCCACTGCAGCAACAGCAATGAACACAACAACAGCCACTGCAGCAACAGCAATTAACACAACAACAGCCACTGCCACAACAACAAGTAGTGATAACACAACAACCCCAAACTGAACAAACGCAATTGGGTAGGGTGACGGTATTGGGACACAACCCTTACACAGGAAATGGCCAATCATTGTACCCCCAATAGGACAGCCCACAGACGGCCTTGGTGTGTCCCATCCTGTCAGTAACACCTAATAGTGCGGAGGAGCCACGCATAGAGGTAACGATAGGTGACAAAAAGTTATCATTCCTTGTTGACACCGGGGCAACCCGGTCTTGCATAAGGGAAGGTAAATTTAAGATGTCAGGCGAAGCCATGAACACCCACGGATTTTCTGGGGCTAAAGGATTGGTTCCTTTTACTGATAACGTCCCCTTATCTATCGGAGATTACGATCTGTCAGTTCCACTCTTGTATTATAGTGCCTCACCAGTAAATATACTGGGGAGGGACATAATGAATAGGTTAAATATGACAATCTCCTTTACAGAGGATGGTATAATTTGCTCTACTCCAGGGATTAACATGCTAGCAGCACGACAGATTATGCAAGCATACTGTGGGCAGACAGCAATTAGGGCGGAACCAGTAGATGGCGAGATATTCCAGTATGGAACAGACATGGCATTTGCATGGATGCCAGGGATAGAAGGGAAAATATGGAGGAGGCCAGCGGCTTATCTGTTCCGACCAGAAACACCTGTTAATGAACAAGAAGGAAAGGTGTTTGCAATAGACATTGAAAGCATTATTACAACAGCTGAGTATATTGCTGTGCACGCCCAAGACAAAGAAGGAAGAGCATGGAGGGCAGTGATAGCACTAGCAGAAGGATGTAGGTTGACCCAGGTGTCAGATGAGGAACTGTTTTCAGAAGAAAAGGAGGAGGGGGAAATGGTGTTCATGATGAGTGTAGAAATATGGTTACGAGTGGCTCACAAACAAATAGCGCAGAAAATTGCTATGGCACTTGAGGCACCTGCATGCACCCCAGTCCCTTTCTTTAAGGAGGATATGTCAAAGGTGCCCAAATCATTATGGACCATTAGCCCTTATGACGTAGGATGCATTAAAAGCATAGGGGGTGTACGGATAAAATTGAAAAAAGGTGCAATACTACCAAGAGTAAAACAGTACCCATTGTCAAAAGAGGCAGATGAGGGCATATATGAAACTATAACGGCCCTTATAAACAATGGCATATTGGTCCCCTCAGAATCACCATGTAACACGGCTGTGTACCCAGTGCGCAAGGCTAAAGGGGGGTCTTGGCGCTTCATACAGGACCTAAGGCCCTTGAACAACATAGTGGAAGCAGAATATCCAGTAACAGCAAACCCGGCCACAATATTGTGTGGAATTCCAGCAGAGGCATCACGATTTACAGTAATAGATCTTAAAAATGCATTTTTCTCAATACCATTACACCCCGACTCACAAGATTTAACAAGTTTCACTTACCGAAATACTAAATGGAAACATACCAGGTTACCACAAGGGTATTGTGAATCACCCTCAATTTTCAATAGAGTAATACAGATGGATTTGGGTAACGTTGAGGTGGAAAGCACAGTGTTACAATATGTGGATGACATAATAATTTGCAGTATAAACGAAAGTAAATGCAGAGAGGACTCGTTAAAAATGTTGACTATATTGGCTGAAAAGGGGTATAAGGTAGACATGGAAAAAATACAATACTGTCAGGAACAGGTACTCTACATTGGCCAACTGATATCCCAAAATGGAAGAAAGATTGCACCACAAAGAGCACAGGCCATCTCAAGCACTCCCATGCCACAGACTGTGAGAGAACTGCAGCAATTTCTGGGGTTATGCAACTACTGTAGAGCATGGGTATTTGATTACAGCTCATACATAGGACCCCTGCTTGAGGGTTTGAAGGAAGCAAATAAAGGGGAGAAAAGGTTGGGGTGGACTATGGAAATGAGGGAGGCATTTGACGAATTGAAGGACGCGATATCAACAGCCCCAGTACTGGCATCCACAGACTATGAGCGACGCTTTTTTATATTTTCACATTGCGACTCAGCAGTAATGAAAGCAGTATTGGCCCAAAAAACAAGCATGGGCTATAAACCAGTAGCATTTTATAGCGGTCACTTAGACCCCGTGATGTTAGGCCACTTCCCGTGCGAACAAGGCCTCGCTGCAGCTGCTTTTGCAGTAGAAAAGGCATCAGCAATAACCATGGGGTGTCCAACTACACTGTTTGTGGAACATGCATTATTTGCAATATTGAATAAACCCAAGTCCACACTAACGACACAAAGGGCATCAGGTTATGAGATCATTTTCTCTAGGGCTGAACTAGCGATTGTTAGATGTAGCACTGTTAACCCTGCAAGATTTCTAGCAGAAATAATTGAGGAGGGAGATTACGCCCACGACTGCACCCAACTAAATGAAATATATTCATGTACTAGAAAAGTTGAAGAGAATGCACTAGAGGGAGGTGAGCTTTTGTTTATTGATGGGTCATCAACTATTGATCAAGGAGATGGGATACGGAGAACTGGGGCAGCAGTGGTAAAAATGATGGAGGCTCCGGTGTGTGTGGCTATGAAATGTGTACAGTTACCACAGCATTACTCTGCTCAAGCCGCTGAACTAGTTGCACTAATATTGGCATTGAAAGAAAGTTTTAACAAACGTGTAACAATATATTCCGACAGTGCATATGTTACATCCACTGTCCACTCAGGGCTAACAAAATGGAGGAGAAGAGGGTTTAGGAGAGCTGACGGCACTCCAGTGCAACATGCCCTCTTGTTGGCTGAATTAATTGAAGTAATAAACGACCCCCAAGAGCTAGCCCTAGTAAAATGCACCGCACACACCAATGGTGAAGACCACGTCTCAAAAGGGAATGCAGCAGCAGACGCACATGCGAAATATGCTGCATACTTTGGTGAGATATGGGACCCCACAGACTCACAGAGAGGGAGAGGGAGGGGAATGGCTAGGGAGATGTTAATAAGAGAAGGGTATACCCATCTCCCAGCCACACAGATTATGGAACTACAAGCAGCAGCACCAATGGCCGAAAAGGAAATATGGGTAAAAAGAGGATGTACAATGTCACCAACCGACGCACTATGGCGCCAGAGTGGTACTGGGAAAGTTGTAATACCGTTGGCACTTTTAAATACCGCCCTGAGCCAATTACATCACCCAGCCCATACAGGCAAGGAAATAATTGCAGCACGAATTAGAGATGATTGGTTCTGTCCCGAGTTAAATTCTCATGTGTCAAATTTTATCAGCAATTGTCTCACATGCCAACAGTTTACGGCCGGTCATACCCTAAAAGTGATAAGAGGTACCATACCCCGGCCAGAAGGACCTTTTCGGCACCTCCACATTGACTATGTTGATATGATCAACATATGTCAAGGTAATAGATACATGATTGTAGTAGTATGCCCATTTTCTAGGTGGATTGAAGCAGGGCCCTGTTCACACCCAGATGCATTTAGAGCAGCCAAATTCATAGTAAGGGAGGTCTTCCCCAGGTGGGGAGTGTGCGAAGTATTAAGATCAGACAATGGCCCACATTTCGCAAACGAAATGTTCCAACATATCACAGCCCTGCTGAGCATAAAGCACAAATTTGCATGTGCATATCACCCACAGGCTAACGGTGTATGTGAACGCCTAAATGGCTTATTGAAGGAGGCAATTGCAAAGATACAACAAACAACAAAGAAAAGTTGGTTGTATTGCCTTCCGTTAGCCTTGTTCGAACTAAGGAACAGGCCAGGGTCCGACCACCACCTCACCCCACACGAGGTGGTTACTGGACGTCAAATGCGCCTTCCCCTAACGCCAACGTCAAGGGCATTCACTGACCACGAAAGTTCAGCGAGTGTACTAGGTGATGAAATGTATCAATATGTGTCGTCTTTGATTACTAGTGTTGTGTTTGTGTCTCAACAGCTCGAGCGCACGCGGGGCGGGTCCACCAGAGATAAAGAAGAAGGCGCCAGTACAGAATTAGAAAAAGAGAACTTGTGCAAACTAGCCAAAGGTGACCACGTGCTACTTCGCAATTTCAATAGAAAGTGGAACGACAAAAGGTTCACCGGTCCACATCTGGTAGAAGACGTATCAACAAGAGCAGTAAAACTAAAGGATAAGCGTGCTTGGAACCATCTACATGATGTAAAGATATACAAACTGCAGACCCGCCCCAGCGCCAACGACAGGTCCATTGGAACAACAGCAACAACATCCCTGACAGCGGAAGGAAGTTCTACCACAGACAACGACCCAATTGTTCCCTTACCTTCTCACTACCCAGACACCCCAGAGACAACAACTGACGAAGAAAGGGGTGATCACTACACTGCCCACCCAATGGTCACACGTTCAAAGAGTAAAAATAATTACGCCATCTCCCCCCCCCCGCCCATTGACTGCAAAGGACAGTTGTAACTTAAACTGAAAGACATTGGCCGCACAAATACACATGTAAACACGTGAATGTTCTCTTTTTTCTCTCGCACATACAGGAACTGCGTATTATTGTATTATTAAGTAGAAAGCTAACTAACAAAGTCCACTGTCCAGGCGTAGATGGTACTCCCAGACGATAACTACCCAGAAGAATTGTCACACCAATTTGTATACGAAATAAAAAGGCCAACATACCTAAAAAGAAGAAGGGTACGTGTTTACTACACAGCCTTCCTCCTGGCCATAGAATATTACATGCCCCACCTCCGCCCATACTTGCCGGTCTTAAGAGACCAATCACTTAGAGTAGCGTGGGAGCAGCTCTTCGCCTGGGCACTGAATGACTATTTGATAGGGAGAGCTTAAACAAAACAAAACTAACATTTAAAAACGAGCATTTCTGAGAATTTTTAGGCGGGCAACTTTAACGTCGCAAGAATAAGCTGCCAGGACTGCAGCAAGGTAAGAGCAAAATGCCGGTGAGATTAGCAATTGTAATAAAAATAATAGGGATTTTGATGATCACCGGATTTTTGGCTGCTTCTGTATGGCAGTATAGCTGTGCTATCAATTTTGTTGCTGCACCCAAACCTAATATACCCCCGTTCCTTGCTGCAACAGGTGTTACGTCAGGTGGTAGTAGTAACATTGCACCAAAGAAAAATAGAGTTAAACGCAGCACATACTCAGACAATAAAGGTATTGATAATTATGTACAAGATTCAGCACACGTCACAAACAACATATGGTACCAACACATGACCCGCATTGGTAAGCAGACAACTGAGGATAGCTGCTACGTCTGCTCATTAATACCATACGCCATGAGTGCTTCACGAACATTTGTTGCCACAGAAATAAATGAGAAGATAGCGCAGTGCATAATATACTTGGCACTGTTCCAGACGAAAGGAAGATTCCAAGGAACTGTAGTGCACATGACATGGAAAACACGAGACTCATACCCATATGAAAACAACTTCCTCAAGACCTACTTGAGTTATCACAAGACCAGTTTACATGCTGAAGCATTCAAATATATAACAAGTGGCCCTGCAAAAGGAGAAACACAGAAAGTAACACTGCAGTATCTACCATGTGATTGGTACGCCACTGAAGTTCCGGGTAAACAAGGATGCTGGGAGAGGCCGCTACTGACGATAACAGGAAAGGTGTATCTGGATAACAGCTGGGAGATAGGAGTGATTGGCAGCAACATGGTAACAAAAGAAACTATCTCAACCATCGAGACACACAATCACCGATGTTGGACGACGTGGATCAAGTATGTACCAATGCTCACGTGGGTAGAAGAAGATGAAGACCCAATAACGATACTACCGTTGACTGCGCCCAAGGTATGTTACCAGCATAAAGGAGAGGTGGACGTAGGATATAACACCAATTGCGCAAGTGTGACGGAGTTACCTGAGGGGGGAGCGGGAACAGCAGTAATAATGGACCATTATTGGGCCTGTGGAGAAAAGGCATACCATACACTGCCTCCCCTGTGGAATGGTGTGTGCACAATGGTACACGTCAATGTACCATCACTAGTGGTACCTAAGAAGCACGTCGATGTGGCGAAATTTCCTAGAATGAATGAAGGGGATAAGAGAAGAAAGAGATCTGCACCACTCCAGGAGGAGCAAGGGAACAGGACCAACAGCAATGACACTGTCCTAAATAGAAGAAAAAGACAAGGAGAGCCGCTGACAGGAAATTACCTGTGGGGAAGGTCGGAAACGGCACTAACATCAATACCGCCAGAACACAGACTATTCAGCAGAGCAGCAATGTTCTTCTCCTCAATAATACACCCGGGATTACAGGCTTACGCAAACGCAAAATGGCTCCAAATAACTAGATGGGAACTAATGATGACCATCAATTCTACAGTAAATGGGTTCACTACTGACGAGTTGCTGGAAATGGTGGGAATGCACCCCTTGATGCCAGCAGATGACGGCCAGCATACAGGTGTAATAATACAGGAAAGGGAGAAGCTGCGCACCCAAATAATTACCAACCATCTAGACCCACCATCAGTAAAGACCGAGAACCCAAGAAACCCCAGGAGCTACATAGGAAGATGGGTATACTGTACTCCTGGGGGTACCTGTGAATATATGTATTGGTCCTTTGAAGATCATGTAAACCACTATGGACATCTCGGAGGAATAACTAAGATATGGCGAGTAAGAGGAGATAACGAGAAGGATATGTTTGTGGTCGACAAGTCGACCAGAGGGGGGACTGAAGTGGGAGAATGGAAAACCAGACTCCCGTCCTTCACCTCTCGCGCTTGGCCTAGAGGGTCACGACCCAAACACCCGCCACGAGAAGAGTTTGCCCATTTACCAGACGACCAGATACCCTGGTACAGGAACATACGGATGTGTCCATCTGCTTGCCCAGCAGCCCGCACTGGCCATGCCGACACCTGCGGCGCGGATCAACTAGACTAAAATCTACACGTCGTTAGAGATGCCATGACGACCTAGACAACGGGAAGCACATCTGTACAAATATACACACTGGACATTCCCACACCAACCTACACGAAGAATATACTCAGTGCTATGACGTAGGCGACAGGCATATTCACGGACGTGCATCTTTATTATTTTTATATAGGCTTTCAGAATGCGGAAACGCAAGACGCGTCATGAACTTTTTACTAGCTTGCTCACGCTTCTCTTTGAAACCAGTTACCACCATGAGAAATATAATAAAGACAATACTGATTATGGAATTATATGCTCCTATAACCTAAAGCACCTGTGCACCAAACGGACAACTTATGCACCGGGCCAAAGTAGGCCTCAAACAAGAGCTCCCGTGGACATCAACAAGACAAGAGTCAGTTGCTGATCCTGCAGAATGAGCTTGGCGAAGCAACCAGCCAAGGTCGCAATGTTGCAAACCCACGTTCCAAGAGCAAATCATCAAAGGCACGATGTTGCAACCTCGCACTCCGCGCACCAACGTTAAAGTCACACCGACAAATTAAACCAGACGCACAGTAGAAAAACAATATTAATTGTGCAGAATTATGCCTCTTTCACGGTCCCTCCCCACGTGATCAAGCCGAACCTGACGAGATGCCAAACCCGGGAGAACAGAGGCGTCTGGATCTCTCGCTACGAGACACTGGCAGATACACTTGAAAGGCTCAATGGACATCTGCAACAGTGGGAACGGTACCCCGTCTAGCTATGAATAAGTCCTCACATTGTCTGCATGTACCCATAAGTGAAACATTGTTGCAACTTACAGGTACACCGAGAGCTGGGAACGACGGTGGTCCCAGGCTGGGAAGCTCACGGGCGCACCAATCAGAACATGGGGCTCTTATCACTGACGCCAGCACATTTAGCCAATCCTCAGGAGCCTTCATGTAACAATTTTCATGTATCTAATTGTAGGGACAACCCAGATATACCACCTGACTACACCTTGTCCACTAATATCTTTCTCTATATGTGTGCTATACTAACCCTACCACTCGAACACCCAATTAAGAGTGGCGATAGGTTTTTTGTTAACTTTCTGAAGTGACGCAAGTAGCGCGTCATAATACAGTAAAAAGGGCCTGCGAGCCCCACGATTGAGTGTGTGTCAGGACGAACGCGTGCGCTCCTTGACCCATCCCTGCCGTTTTGTCTAATAAACAGCAGAGTCACCTTGCTCCTTGTGTGCGTCTCATACTCTATCTCATCTTATCTGGGATACACACGGGAGGAGTTGGGGCCTCCCTGCCTGGAGGTCTGCGGACGGTCCGGCCGACCCCGGCAGAATTTCCCCCCCGACAGTGGCATTTCAATGCAGGTACTAACAGTGAAATGATGTACATTAGTAATTGCTGGGCCAGGCCCTTGTTAACAGTGAAGCCCATCTGTGTCCTTTTCTGTCTGCCAACTGCTCTGTAGGTCAGCCAGGTCAAGTCGACATAGCCCACAATTTCAGGGGGGGGTGGTGCTGAAGCCCAATCAGCTCAATGGTGTTGCACCACTACTTGTGCTTAATGCCTTGATTACTTATTGGTAATCTTCATTACACCTAGCCCTATTCTTCCTCATCCCACTGCTTGTGTATAAGGCAGTACTTGTGTATGAGGCGTTATGCCTCATACACAAGTAATGGGATGAGGTAGAGGTACATGAAGGTAATGCCTGACTTAGCCACATGTAATCTTCATTACTCCTAGTCCCACTCTTCCTCATCCCAGAGCCTCATACGTAAGCACTGGGAGAAGGAAGAGGGACGTGGAGGTAGTTCTGGGCCAATTACCTGATTTTGGGGGTTGGGGTAGGCGATGGGAGAGAGACGGGATGTGTGTGTGTGTGGGGGCGGGGGGTGGGATTGTTCAATGAATCATAATGGTTGTCCATGTCCATGCTAAGCAGGCATAATATGTGGTGATAGTTGGCATTTTGGAGCAGCCAGTCTAGTCACTCCTCAGTTTGGTATGACTTTTTTTAACTGGAAATTTCTGATAAAAGCAGTCCTGCTAAGTGTAATTACCTGGCTAGACTGGCATTTGGGTTCTTCCAGTCTAGCTGTTTCTTACTGCGGCACTGTATATTTTTCTGGGCATCTGTGATAAAATGATATGATATGATAAGTCATATATAACGTGCCTTTACACAAGTGTTTTAGGGAAGGAAAACAGAGGGAGGACAAGACAAAGGATCTTACTAAGCCTTGTGCCATTCAGATCGTGCAAGTGCGAGAACGAGAAGTGCAAGGGGAAAGGGAGGGGGGAAGTGCAAGGGAGAAGGGAGGGGAAAACAGGGCAGCAATGCTCTGAGTAAGTGCTGCCAGGTCAGCACAGCTCTGGGTAATGCAAGGAGAACAAGAGACTGTAGGGTTACAGTTACAGCCCTTAACTTCGTGGTAGGCCCGGAGGTGGTGCAAGGGTGACTGAGCAAGAAAGAGCCTGGACTCAGTGAGACTGAGGGTAGCCAAGCAGCCAGTTGGTACAGCAGACAGGTAGGTCAGGTAGGTCAACAGGGGAAGGAGAGAGAGAAAGCAGAGGAGAAGAGGAACATTTTGAGCTGCTTCCAGAACTTCAGGTGGTCCCGCTCAAGTTTGGGAGGGGCAGGGCCATTTCAGAGGGAGGCACCTGCAGAGGAGAGAGATCTATCTCCAAACCCTCTGCCTGAAGAAGCATCTAACCTTAGGGCTCGAGAAGAAGGTATTTTGGAAGAGAGCGTTGGATGTAGTGTGGATCCCAGCCCCAGAAAGCCTTGTGCACAATGCACAAGGGTCTTGAACTTGATCCTTTCAGCCATCGGGAGCCAGTGGAGAGATTTCATGGCTGGAGAGAAATGGTCCCTGGGCATCAATCTAGAGAGAACCAGGGCTCTAGAGACAGTGAGCTTCTGGGGGAAAGTGTGAAAGGGAAGAGTCCCTTTGAGGAGGTGCAGCTGGTAGTTGGACTTCTTGGCGATGTCTGAGGTGTGAGTAGAGAAAAAGAGAGTGGAGTTGAAGATGACACCAGGAATGAGCGAGAGAGGAGAGTATGCTGAGGGGAGTCTGAAGGAAAACTGAGTGTCATCCGCATAACGCTGAAAGTTAGAGGAGAAGGTAGAGATCAGGTGGGCCAAAGGGGCCAAGTAGAGGTTGAAAAACCAGGGTGAGAGGATAGAGCCCTGTGGAACGCCACAGGTAGAGAGAGGTGGCAGAGTGAAAGGGACCAAGTTGGACCTGCGAGGGGCGGTCCAAGACGAAGGAGGTCAGCCACTCCAGGGACTGATCCATGATGCCCAGGTTCTCACGGAGTCGATTGTTCAGGATGGCGTGGTTTTGGAGTCGAAAGCAGAGGAAAGTTCAAGGAGGATGAGGATGAGGAAAGAAGGAATGCTGGAATCAAGGTTAGAGATCAGATCTTCACAGGTTTTCAGGAGAGCAGTTTCTATGCCTCTGGCAGCTCTTAAACCAGACTGATGGTCATGGAAATGGAAACAACCAACAGATTGAGTGTGGAGAGCAAGCTGGGAGAAGGCCAGCTTTTCCAAGAGTTTGGGAGAGGGGAAAGATCCAGTGGCAAAAGAATGATTACCAAAATCGGCCAAGGCTGGAGCAAGGGTGTCACTATGGTCCGTGAGGGTTCTGGAGGAGTGGGCAAGCACCTGTTTCGATGAGACTTCCATAGATGGGACTTGTCTAGAAACCTTATCAGGTGTTAGAGAGAAAGAGGAGAAAGGATGAGGAGAGGGAGTTATGTCTAAAAGGGGCTGAGAGAGGAAGAGGGAGAAGAAGAGGAGATAGTGAACAGGATGTCTAGAGTTTAAGTGCAGAAGCGAGAGGCCAATGCCGTACAGACGGCCTATTGAGGGAACAGGAGAGGTAGAGACCGCAAAAGGATTGGCCAGTTCCTTGCAGATTTTAAAGAGTTTGTCTGTGTTGTTAGAGGCCGCAGAAACGCACGCTTGAATGCGTGCTCTCTTCTTGATGAGTCGTATTGCTTCGACTGGCATTTTGGTGCCACCAGTGTAGGTATGTCCAAATGTGGCCTGGCATGCTTTACTGTAATGTTATTATGTGTCTACACTGGTCTATATTGTGCAACCAGTTGGACATGTTTTAATTGTGGCATGGCATTTTTAATAGCAAAGCATTCATGTTCATGTGTACTGTTGGCGACTTGCTTTTTAGCCAATTTTTCTCAGAAAGTGTGCTGTATATTGCATTAAAACACATTTATATCTTTCTCCTAGTGAAGTGTGCGGCATACCCCTTCAGCAGCAAGTTTGTGCGTATTGCGTAAGCGTGGTAATCTAGGCCGGCCCAATGTGTGGCGCGACCCATGATTTGTTGCCAAGTTGGGGAGGGGCCCTCAGCATGGCTTGCAGGGGGGCCCCCAGATCTTGTGTTACGTCACTGAGTGCACAGTGGTGGCATGAGATATGGTTGCTTAGCTTACCATAGCTGGTGAATTCATGGGGGTTTTCGGTTTTACTTGTAACCATATTGTCCCCTTAACAATGTTTTTTCATTGAATTTCATAGGTTCCTATTAGTGGTAGTTAACCATAGCATCCCTTTAACAACGTTTTTTCAGTGAATTTCATGGATGTTTACCAGTGCACGCTAATTTTCTAAAATGTACTATTATATTACTTAGCCCAATATAGCAACATTTTTGTCCAATGTACAAAGTTTCACCTTAAAACCCAGTCGTTTCCCACCTTCTAGCATAATTTTTAACACTTCCATACACTTCTACACTGTTTTTGTGTTTGTCGACGTTCGTGAACGTCTGACGTCATTGCAGACTTTTCAGTCAATGTCACGTGACCACGCACTCGCATATGCACTGCGCTACAGATTCGTGCGTCACAAACATTTCAAAACTGCATTTTCAGTTTGTCTAGGAACTTTGAAGCTCAACATTTACCTTTGCACAGCTCCTACATCTATTCTTACTGATTACCCATTAACAATCTAGCACACAACACATACTTGGAAGAATATTAGCAAAATTGCTATTTATCTTAGAAATGGCATCAGTTATTGCCATCTCTCCTCCCAAAGAGACAATACCACCACCAGCTGGAGGACATACAGAACAAAAAAAGTGCAGTACTTCAAAAGACAATGAACAGGACCAAGAAGATGAGGTAGAGGAAGTGCCTACCTCTAACACCCAGAGAGAATCATGGGTGTCACTGTTCTTTACCACGGTGGGGAATGTACCAAAGGCTAAAGCTACTAAAGTTAATTGCATTACTCAGCCGCAGACTACCTGGACAGTACTCCTATGGAACCAACTCCATGCACCTGCCAAACAAATCCAACAACTGCAATGCTCTCAGAAAGGTTGTCCCTTTCTTAGCAAGTAGTAGGCTGTCTTCCTCCACCTCATCTTCCTCATCTGATACTGTAACAACGCAGCCTACTTCTGTGGGACACAAAATCCCACCAGTTACCTTTCAAGTGATAAACAAGGCTGGTGATCCATATCTTTCTAAGACAACTGTACTTTAATTATACTGCAACACACCACTCAGCAGCATGGAGCAATTTTGAAGTGCTTTTTAATCTGTAATCAAGGAGCATGAGAAACACTGCCACCTACCTTAGATGTAACACACGTGCAACATCTTCTCCTGTCCCCCTGCCCTGCATATTTGTGGTTGGTGCATCTTCCCTCATTTCCCTCCCCACCTTACTTTCTGACCTCTCATACAAAAAATAATCATAAAACAGCAAAAAAAGGTTCCTGTAGGAACCACCTTTCACAGTTAAAAAATAGAGCTAAAAAATAATCTTATAGAATCCATCTACTTTACATGTCTCAGTAAAGTAGTTAGACTCAATGAGACTCTCCAACATTTCCATTAACATTTTGTGTTATGCTAATCGAAATAATGGACAGTCGTATTCCATCCCGGGAGGATAGTTCAGCGGCAACGTGCTCACCTTGGAAACAAGATGACATGAAGCAACACAGGTTCGATCCCCGGATCTGCGCTTAGAAACCTCTGGGTATTAAGCGTGTTATAAATATGCAACTAAGACATATTCCTGTAACAGCGCCTCGATGCCCCTGGGCTGTGTGCATGCTTTAAAAAATGCAAATAAATAAAGTGTACTAGAGAAACACATCAAAGCACAGAAACCCAAATACTTTTCTCCAGCATACAATGAGGACCATAATCAATGGACCATTATAACTATCCACGGTCTCCACAGTCCCCTTTCCTCATGGATCATTAAAAGACCTGCATGGCACGTGAACACCAACACACAGGGCAGCCCTTCTACCCATTTTAAATTTATATTTGTAACACTCCCTCAATGCCTGCTTTCAAACAGTCACACATCCATCCACCAATTACTTCCAAAAATTGTACATATAACCCTATGCCCATAATAAGCTTTCACACACCAACTGCCACTTAACAATCTTTTACAAATCTTTTGCATCTGCATTTCCCTACTTATACAAAACAATTGTACACAGTGCTCCTATAAATACACATATGCATTGTGCAGTGAGATAAGTGCATAAATAGAAGGGGCAGTACGGATGGGCCAGTACACATGAGAAACCAGGATGTTAATGCCAAGGGATGCCAACTGGAACACCACTGGCTAACTACTGGAGCACATGAGTCCCAAGGGTGGGATGCATCTTAACTGTAACATCCATTTAACACATTTTTTTCTGTCAATTTAATAGGTTTTTATAAGTGAAAAGGTTTCATGGTGTTACAATTACTGTATAAAAGTTATTAATAATTCCTCTTTTCATATGTATGTGCAAGAACTATAAACCTCCAACACATTCTTATGTCTTTCATTATCAGCAGCGTATGCTGGGGATGCAAATCATTGTTCAATTTTCTACTGCATAAGGCTCCACCATGAACCCAGCTGAACCAAACCACCCCTTTTATTCACTGCACCTGCTCTGCATCCTAGCTCAGTGTCCACTATACACTAATAATGTAACAAATGGCCAGTGCTCATGGCTTGCAGTCCTGGCCAGTCTCCAAATCCATGGGGCATGGGTTTCGGCCATGCCGCATTCCCCAATAAGCAAATCAGAGTACACATTTGTATTTGTCAAGGGCCAGGCACACTACCCAGACACCAAGGGCCCGATTCATGGAATATTTCCCGGTTCAAAGTTAATGTGCACTGCTGAAAAGTGACTCAACACTGCCGACGCAAACCTGGATTCATGGAACTGTGCAAAGTGTATGTTTGCGGTACAACGTCTGGGCAATGTCAGCACACAGTCTTTTTTGCAGTACAAAATGATTTTGCCTGGACTTTGCACAGCAAAAATACACTTTGCACAGTTCCATGAATCAGGGTTTGTGTCAGCAGTGTAAAGTCACTTTTCAGCAGTGCAAATTCACTTTGAACCAGGCAAACATTCCATGAATCGGGCCCAAATGTATATCACTAGTTGTTCTACTTACATTCTTACACTTTGGAAAAATAAAACGCAAGACATATTCCAAAAATATGCTTTCAGGTCCTTGCTAATGCTCGTCGCGCAGGTTTTTTGTAATCTAATTCACCACTTCAGCCTGTAACTGCAATCAGAATATTTTTTCCCATTCAAACCTGTCGCTTCGGCCATGCCGCATGCCCCAATAAGCAAATTACAGTACACATTTCTCCTTGCTGAAGGCCAGACCCACTACCCAGACACCAATGTTATATCTCTGTTTTGTGTACTTACATTTTCACACTTTCTGAAAAATAAAACACAGCACATATTTGCAAAACCATGCTATCAAGTTCTTGCTGACCCTCCTTGTGCATATTTGCTGCAATCCCATCCAGCACTTCAACCTGTTTCCACAATCAGAAATGTTTTCCCCATTAAAACCTATCCCAATTTTAAAAAATGTTACCATATAGCCGGTACCTGATGGCCATGCCCACTTTAACCCCATTGCTGGTACCTCGTGGTCATGACCAGTAGCCAGATTGTCCGGGTCATGACCTAATGATATAGGGATGCATAAGTACATTGCATGCGGAGGAGGGTAAAAAAACAAGCCTGTGGTTGAATATGTTGGCAAGAGAGGGAATGAAGAGGAATAGATCCTCCCCCTCTCTTGTAATAGACAGCTGAAAATGTAATTGTGGGCATGTGTCCGACCCTCATGTCCAACACTGTAAAAGTCAGAAGTGTTGTCCATTGAGGGAGCTAAGCTGCCCTTATTATAGGCAGGTACATTAGAACATAGGTGACACTGCATACATGTATTTAGGACAAATATAAAACATAAAGACATGACTACATTTTGCACAACATAATTAACACAGAATATAGATTTCTGATATAGAATATAGGCCTGCAAAAGGCAGCCATTCTTTCCTAAAATGAATGTTGCATCATGTATCACCAATAAAATGCAGGCCTCAAATCTCCTGGAAATTTAGAAATGTTGAGCAAACAGAAAATATAGTGCGCTGTGTAAACACAGGAAGCGAGTGGATTGGGCAGAACCCAGTATGTTGCGGTTCAGAAGTTTAAATGGTATGAATATGCAGTTTCTAACTGTGGTGTTCAAACATTTTGTATAAATAAAATTTGGCTGTGGGCTAAATCAGGTAAGCAAGGCGAGATGACCTTGGACAGAATGTGCTAGAAGTCATGAAACGTGCATCATTTCCAAAACCTGCCTTTTCCAGTTTTAAAGTTGCAACACGTGTCTTGTGATTTAGAAAATGTGGGAAACAACTGGTCATGATGATTAGCATAAATGAAGTCATTTTGACAGGAAATTATCACATGTTTCACGATGTGTTTATATCCAATAAAAAGGGTCAGTACACATTATTTGAAAAAGTGTGACCAATTGCATTATAAGGCTCATACTAGAACAGAACTGATTGAATATTTTACAATCTATTAAAACCATGATGGATGCAGAAATACAGTGATATATTCTTTTGTAAGCCTGTAAGATGGGTGATTAAAACAACATACTTTTGGCTAGTCTTTATCTGTGTCTGACTTATGCACACTGTGGGTTTCCTCCCAGGGAGACTGGCAGCAGGAGATTACCCTAAGGAATGGCCTCTTTAACATTCTGTTTTTTTTTTTTTCTGGTCTGCAACATTGAGGAAATAAAGAAGCATATTATCCAGTATCAGCATACTGTAGTCCATTCTCGCTTTGAAGCCTTTTTGGGGAAAAATTGGTGGTCGAGATGGTGATACAGGAGGGGTGACTTGGGGCTTTTAGCCATGAAATGTTTTCTTGACCATCATGCTGAACAAGGTGCATGGGAGAGGGGAGAAATGGCAGATGCTGATTTCATCCTATAATTATCATGTGTAGAAAAGCATAGACAGACTTAATCTCAGATAACATACACACAGTATTTCTCATTAGGTTCAAATGATGCTTCTGCTGCACAATCCACTAAAATGTATGTTGGTATGTATGGTGTGGGAGAAGCCCTGCAGGTGCCATACTCTTTTGTGGCCACCGATAAGCCATTGAAGCCGATGACTTGGCACTAAAGAAAACAAATATTTAGTGTGTTAATGTCATGGACCATCACAAACAGTAGTGAAAGGAACACAACACAACAAACAATACTGTAAGTCCATATCACATTTTCCAATGCTAACTGAAAAGTAATGACACCCTTGCAAATGGAAAGAGCACAGGACAGAGTTTTGTTCAATACATATCAAGCACTTGCATGGCTCATACTGTAGAAAAGGGAAATAAAATGTGCTAGCTAATACTGTAGCGAAATAGGGAAAGAAAAACACAGACCGAAACACAGTATCTCTGGTATGCTTATTCCAAAAACACAGAAAGGAGTCAGAGCCATAATAGGCATATAGGCATGGCTTCCTATTGCCGACAGTGGATATCACATATCGCAATGATTGTGAAACCGATGGTGAAATTGGCAAAAAAGGATGCTGTGATGCCTTTGCAATGGAATGAAGAGTGCCAGAAAGCATTTGATCTGCTCAAAACTGCATTGTGCTCCACCCCAGTTTTGGGCACACCAAACTATGAGAACATTTTCAGATTATTTGTGAATGAGAATGAAGGCTGCGCAGGCTGTTTTAACACAGGAACAAGGTGGAAGGAATAGACTATGCAGTTATTTTTCTTCTGCATTGGACCCTGTAGCATGCGCTTTACCGTGTTGTTTGCGAGCTGTTGCGTCAGTGAAACAAACTGAAGGAATGGTGCTGGGGCACACCTTAATTTTAATGGTGCCACATGCCATAGACGTTCTATTAAATAGAACCCAGACGCAACACCTCAATTCCACTAGATTGACTAGATATGAAACTGTCCTATTTGCACCACACATTCAAATTATGAGGTGTAGCGCTTTTCATCCTGCAGAATGGAGAAATAGGGGAGCATGAAGAACCTCCCCATGATTGTTTAATGGTTACTGAGGAAGAAACGAAAGGAAGAGTTGATTTAACAGACACCACACAGAAAGAGCCAGATGGAAAGCTGTTTTGTGATGGCTCCTGTTTCAAATTACCTGATGGCACATCAACTGCTGCCTATGCTATTAAGACACAAAAAAGTATTGTAGAAAGCAAATGAATTCCCTACAACTCCGCAGAAGCTGCGGAGATAGTAGCATTAACCAGAGCATGTGACATTTCTGAAAATTTGAGTGTAAACATATATACTGACAGCCAGTATGCCTTTGGGGTGGTACATAACTTTGGACGACTCTGTGGGCTGAGAGGGGTTTCTTGACATCACATGGAACTAGGTTTCAACATGGCCCTTTGATTGTACGATTGCTGTCTGCACTTACGTGTCTGAAGCGCCTAGCAATAGTAAAATGCGAGGCACATAAAAAGGTAACATGTAAAGTAGGAGAGGGAAATGCATTTGCAAACTGGATTGCGAAACAAACTGCTAATGATTTGATTACCAAAATGTTAACAGTACAGTCGGAGGAAGTGCCATGTATGATAAAGGATGGGATTGCTACCGTCAAAGAGATGCAGGCAGAAGCAACTGCTGATGAAATAAAAGAATGGGCTGAGGGCTCTGCAGAATTAGATCTAGAAGGTTGCTGGGTAGACAAGAAGAGTAGAAATTGGATGCTGCCCAACTCCTATGTAACTGCAATGGTTGCTATGGGCCACAGTCCCGCGCACATTTGTGCAAAAGATTTGTGCAAAGAAAATAATTCAGTATTTAGCTACAGTATGGCAGAACACACACATAAAAAATAATGCAGAAAGGTTGGTACAGAATTGCATAATGTGTTTGCAACACAATGTTGGAAAAGGAACAGCTACTCCAACAGGTAGCTTTGGCCGCCCCTCTATGCCTTTTGAGGTGATCCATTTTGATTTTATAGAGATGGAAAGGTGCCAGAACTTAAAATATGTACTGGTGGTTGTGTGTGCGTTCAGTAAATGGGTGGAAGCATATCCACTGAAGGATTGTACCGCCATGAGCACTGCTAAAGTGATGTTAAATGAGTACTTTTCGCAGTTCGGCTTGCCCCGAGTCATATGGTCAGACAATGGCCCGCACTTTCTTGGCGCAGTAATATTACAGATTTGCGCAGGTCTTCAGACTGATAAATGATTCCATTGCGCCAGACATCTGATGAGTGCCGGGCTTATTGAGCGCCAGAACGGCATATTGAAAGCCAAGATTCATAAAATTTGTGCAAGAAATAAGTTACGCTGGACAGATGCATTGCCTCTAGCTTTGTTGTGCATGCACACATCTGTGCAAGCAAGGACTGGGCTCTCCCCGTATCAGATTTTTATGGGGAAGCCCGCTAATGTTTGGAGCTGAGGCGGTTGAATGAGGTAGAATACCCTGTGCTTAGTACATATTGTAACCTGTTAATACAGAAATTGTGTTTGATCAATCAGCAGGTGCAGGAGGCTCTTCCCATCAGATACACTGGTCCGGGGCATTCACTGCAACCAGGCGACTGGATCCTGGTGATGAATTTCGAGAGGAAGTCATTGCTTGCACCCAGATGGCGTGGGCCCTACCAAGTACTTTTGGTAACACAGACATCAGTCGTGTGGACGGTAGGAAGGAGTGGATACATGCCACGCATATGAAAAAAGTTCCATCGCCATTGAAAGAACTGCCTGATCCAGATGACAAGAAAGAGACGGCTGCCTCTGAAACCAAGGAAATTGTTGCCAGTTCTCCGCCACAGAATCTGGCTGATACTGAAATAAAACCTGGAAAGATTGCTATATAGGAGAAAGGGCTAAGAGTGCCCCAACGTTGCCCAGCAGGATCTGCATTGCTGCTGGCTGATATAAAGCCTGTCTCATCACATTGGCACCCACCACCTTTTGTTGCGCCGCAGGCTGACTCTGAGCCTGAGTCTGGAAGTGAACCCGCACTATTCACCGATCACACAGTACCTGGAGCAATACGGTACAATCTATGGTCTCGAGATAAGAAGTGATCAGATCTTCGTTCTATTTTCTTTGTTGCCTCTATTTCCCATCACGGATGAAGTGGGAACCAGAGGCCTAGGGGAGAGAGGCGAGGGAGTTGTGCAAATCCGACAGCTCAGGAAAGCTGCTCCCCGGTGCTATCTTTGAAAATCCATGTGTAGATCACCCTTCACGGACAAGAGGGGCTCATATGGTACAAAGGCAATTGATAACTGCTTTGAAATTCTTTGAGCTATGTGCAGAAGCACGATAATCTTGCCCAACGTATATCAATCAGGCGCTAATATTCGAACGAGTGCAACGGTAAGAGGTATTCACGACAAACATTGTTGGAGAAGAAGAATCAAGAAAAATGCCTGCCCCAGCTTCTGCCCCCTTCTGCACCAATGCTGATAATGTATTAGATATAGAGACTGTAAGATTGTATGCTGATTTTAACAATAGTCATGTGTGTTATGAGTATACTAGCACCGATAATGACGGTACTGATATTATGGTATTTAGAAGAAATACATCCTTTGGAAGTGTTCTTGCATAAGAAATATTTCCACCACTGAAAGCCCAGTCCATGTAAATTCCTATACATTGTCCCCGATCGAAGAGAGACACAGGGAAGGATATCGAAATAACACATTACTTCTGATAATGAACATGGCACACTCAATTCTGAGAAAAAAACAATTGTTGGGTGTGTACCCATTTACCACAACATGGTGGAAAGGGAATAGGTTGGTATGTGCAGCCATTGCCATTGAGTTCTGCATGTTACGCATCCTTACGTGCATTGTATTATGGGAAATGGAACAAGAGAGAAACGGGTCAATTAGATAAAACGAACATGGATGAATTTGAGGAGATAATAATGAAACCTGTAGGTTTCTCAATATTTGGCAAAGCAAGACTAATATGACCAGCAGTAATGCCACAAGATAGATTATATGTGCCATATAAATCATCTGTAATCACGTTTCACATGAACCTAGAAGGGAATAAAGATACAGTGCCCCCCTCCTATACAATAAACTACAGTCCTCGCTCTGTTCCACTTTGCTTAAGTAAGAAAGGCTCCTATTTGGTAGGGACATTCACCAGATGTATGAACATAGCATTCCTCGAGAGAGAGGAAGAACCAGTATATATAGGTGATCCTGTCTATTTCATATGGGAGAAAAAGCTTATCCCTGGTTGTCTAGAAATTGGGGAGGTACTTGTTACTTGGAGATTTTGTTTCCGGGGGTGTTTCTTTCAAAAACAGCACATATAGCTAAATTATCTAGATCAAGACCATGACGAGATGACGCAGGAGTATTAATTGCAGAAGACATAGCAAAATCATTTATACCATTTTGGGGCCAAGCAATAAACTTCTATAACATAAGACAACTGTCCAAAATATTAGAGAACATGATAAATGAAACAACATATATATTATACAACATGACGTTGGAGGAAAAAGGGATTAGATTGATGAGACTCCAAAATAGGATGGCTCTTGACATAGTTTTGGCTGATCGTGGGGGAGTTTGCAAAATCGTGGGATCATCGTATTGCGTATTTGTTAGTGACTCCTCCCCTACGATTTTTGAAGTGATAAAAAAGTTGCACGTTTTGAGCTCTGACCTCCATCCCCCAGAAGGAAGTTGGGAATTAAATATAAGCTCATGGCTCTCGGAAGTATTATGCTCACGGGGATGGAAATTAGTTGCAATTCTAGTAGCAGTGCTCGGGATATTTATGACATGTTGTTGTTGTATATACTGTTTACCAATAATTTGCACTGAAGTAAGTGAGGAGTGCATACACGTAGTAACCCAAAAGAAAACTCCCAGGTTGGATACTAAAGTGAATCATGAAATGGAAACAGTAAAAGAATTTATGTCAATTAATATCAATGACAATGATGACGATTATAGTAGTATGCAAAGTTCAGAATCAGATACCTGGTCGGAGGAAGATGCAATGTTCGGATGACATGCTTGGCTTACGGCCAAGAGGAAGGTTTGTGAGTCTAGAAATTACCCTTCCATAACATAGGCGATATATTTTTGTTGGCCGAAAACCAACCACATCATGTGTTCAGCATTGTTAGTACAGATTCATAACCATAACTAGAGAGCGTCCATTTTGCAGGAATAGAATTCGCCATTTTCATTAATTTTTGCTTTTTGCTTTCTGTTCAAACTGCTTTGCTGTAAGTGAATTCTATCCTGTTATTGCTCATGCATAGAGCAAGGCCACAAGTTACATGTTGAAACGCAGCTCAGACAACCCAGACAGCAATGCCCGATTTCCTCCCTCACAAGTCCTTGGAAGTAAGCAACAAGGCATTTAATCACTAGGCCGGTGCCCGCTAGTCTTGCTGGTGCGGCAGAAACGGTAGGAAGGAACATTAAATGGCTTGAATTATGCTCTCTTTTGCGGCCCCCCTCCACTGAGCCCCTGTAGATCGAGTTGACCTCCCGCACATGAATAGAAACTAGAAGATAGTGAGGCCTGGAATGTGTCTCTCCACTGCACGCAGCTTGCTTGTAAGAACAAGAGCATTATGTTCCCTAAAACAAAGAATCGTGTCTGCAACCTTTGCAAATTGCAAAATGTTACTGAATAAATGTCTGAGGGTGTCATATTCGTCATATTCGTCAATCATCAAAACCATTTCAAAGGAAATCCATTATGGGCGGTATTGCATAAGGCTCCACCATGAACCCAGCTGAACCAAACCACCCCTTTTATTCACTGCACCTGCTCTGCATCCTAGCTCAGTGTCCACTATACACTAATAATGTAACAAATGGCCAGTGCTCATGGCTTGCAGTCCTGGCCAGTCTCCAAATCCATGGGGCATGGGTTTCGGCCATGCCGCATTCCCCAATAAGCAAATCAGAGTACACATTTGTATTTGTCAAGGGCCAGGCACACTACCCAGACACCAAGGGCCCGATTCATGGAATATTTCCCGGTTCAAAGTTAATGTGCACTGCTGAAAAGTGACTCAACACTGCCGACGCAAACCTGGATTCATGGAACTGTGCAAAGTGTATGTTTGCGGTACAACGTCTGGGCAATGTCAGCACACAGTCTTTTTTGCAGTACAAAATGATTTTGCCTGGACTTTGCACAGCAAAAATACACTTTGCACAGTTCCATGAATCAGGGTTTGTGTCAGCAGTGTAAAGTCACTTTTCAGCAGTGCAAATTCACTTTGAACCAGGCAAACATTCCATGAATCGGGCCCAAATGTATATCACTAGTTGTTCTACTTACATTCTTACACTTTGGAAAAATAAAACGCAAGACATATTCCAAAAATATGCTTTCAGGTCCTTGCTAATGCTCGTCGCGCAGGTTTTTTGTAATCTAATTCACCACTTCAGCCTGTAACTGCAATCAGAATATTTTTTCCCATTCAAACCTGTCGCTTCGGCCATGCCGCATGCCCCAATAAGCAAATTACAGTACACATTTCTCCTTGCTGAAGGCCAGACCCACTACCCAGACACCAATGTTATATCTCTGTTTTGTGTACTTACATTTTCACACTTTCTGAAAAATAAAACACAGCACATATTTGCAAAACCATGCTATCAAGTTCTTGCTGACCCTCCTTGTGCATATTTGCTGCAATCCCATCCAGCACTTCAACCTGTTTCCACAATCAGAAATGTTTTCCCCATTAAAACCTATCCCAATTTTAAAAAATGTTACCATATAGCCGGTACCTGATGGCCATGCCCACTTTAACCCCATTGCTGGTACCTCGTGGTCATGACCATTAGCCAGATTGTCCGGGTCATGACCTAATGATATAGGGATGCATAAGTACATTGCATGCGGAGGAGGGTAAAAAAACAAGCCTGTGGTTGAATATGTTGGCAAGAGAGGGAATGAAGAGGAATAGATCCTCCCCCTCTCTTGTAATAGACAGCTGAAAATGTAATTGTGGGCATGTGTCCGACCCTCATGTCCAACACTGTAAAAGTCAGAAGTGTTGTCCATTGAGGGAGCTAAGCTGCCCTTATTATAGGCAGGTACATTAGAACATAGGTGACACTGCATACATGTATTTAGGACAAATATAAAACATAAAGACATGACTACATTTTGCACAACATAATTAACACAGAATATAGATTTCTGATATAGAATATAGGCCTGCAAAAGGCAGCCATTCTTTCCTAAAATGAATGTTGCATCATGTATCACCAATAAAATGCAGGCCTCAAATCTCCTGGAAATTTAGAAATGTTGAGCAAACAGAAAATATAGTGCGCTGTGTAAACACAGGAAGCGAGTGGATTGGGCAGAACCCAGTATGTTGCGGTTCAGAAGTTTAAATGGTATGAATATGCAGTTTCTAACTGTGGTGTTCAAACATTTTGTATAAATAAAATTTGGCTGTGGGCTAAATCAGGTAAGCAAGGCGAGATGACCTTGGACAGAATGTGCTAGAAGTCATGAAACGTGCATCATTTCCAAAACCTGCCTTTTCCAGTTTTAAAGTTGCAACACGTGTCTTGTGATTTAGAAAATGTGGGAAACAACTGGTCATGATGATTAGCATAAATGAAGTCATTTTGACAGGAAATTATCACATGTTTCACGATGTGTTTATATCCAATAAAAAGGGTCAGTACACATTATTTGAAAAAGTGTGACCAATTGCATTATAAGGCTCATACTAGAACAGAACTGATTGAATATTTTACAATCTATTAAAACCATGATGGATGCAGAAATACAGTGAGATATTCTTTTGTAAGCCTGTAAGATGGGTGATTAAAACAACATACTTTTGGCTAGTCTTTATCTGTGTCTGACTTATGCACACTGTGGGTTTCCTCCCAGGGAGACTGGCAGCAGGAGATTACCCTAAGGAATGGCCTCTTTAACATTCTGTTTTTTTTTTTTTCTGGTCTGCAACATTGAGGAAATAAAGAAGCATATTATCCAGTATCAGCATACTGTAGTCCATTCTCGCTTTGAAGCCTTTTTGGGGAAAAATTGGTGGTCGAGATGGTGATACAGGAGGGGTGACTTGGGGCTTTTAGCCATGAAATGTTTTCTTGACCATCATGCTGAACAAGGTGCATGGGAGAGGGGAGAAATGGCAGATGCTGATTTCATCCTATAATTATCATGTGTAGAAAAGCATAGACAGACTTAATCTCAGATAACATACACACAGTATTTCTCATTAGGTTCAAATGATGCTTCTGCTGCACAATCCACTAAAATGTATGTTGGTATGTATGGTGTGGGAGAAGCCCTGCAGGTGCCATACTCTTTTGTGGCCACCGATAAGCCATTGAAGCCGATGACTTGGCACTAAAGAAAACAAATATTTAGTGTGTTAATGTCATGGACCATCACAAACAGTAGTGAAAGGAACACAACACAACAAACAATACTGTAAGTCCATATCACATTTTCCAATGCTAACTGAAAAGTAATGACACCCTTGCAAATGGAAAGAGCACAGGACAGAGTTTTGTTCAATACATATCAAGCACTTGCATGGCTCATACTGTAGAAAAGGGAAATAAAATGTGCTAGCTAATACTGTAGCGAAATAGGGAAAGAAAAACACAGACCGAAACACAGTATCTCTGGTATGCTTATTCCAAAAACACAGAAAGGAGTCAGAGCCATAATAGGCATATAGGCATGGCTTCCTATTGCCGACAGTGGATATCACATATCGCAATGATTGTGAAACCGATGGTGAAATTGGCAAAAAAGGATGCTGTGATGCCTTTGCAATGGAATGAAGAGTGCCAGAAAGCATTTGATCTGCTCAAAACTGCATTGTGCTCCACCCCAGTTTTGGGCACACCAAACTATGAGAACATTTTCAGATTATTTGTGAATGAGAATGAAGGCTGCGCAGGCTGTTTTAACACAGGAACAAGGTGGAAGGAATAGACTATGCAGTTATTTTTCTTCTGCATTGGACCCTGTAGCATGCGCTTTACCGTGTTGTTTGCGAGCTGTTGCGTCAGTGAAACAAACTGAAGGAATGGTGCTGGGGCACACCTTAATTTTAATGGTGCCACATGCCATAGACGTTCTATTAAATAGAACCCAGACGCAACACCTCAATTCCACTAGATTGACTAGATATGAAACTGTCCTATTTGCACCACACATTCAAATTATGAGGTGTAGCGCTTTTCATCCTGCAGAATGGAGAAATAGGGGAGCATGAAGAACCTCCCCATGATTGTTTAATGGTTACTGAGGAAGAAACGAAAGGAAGAGTTGATTTAACAGACACCACACAGAAAGAGCCAGATGGAAAGCTGTTTTGTGATGGCTCCTGTTTCAAATTACCTGATGGCACATCAACTGCTGCCTATGCTATTAAGACACAAAAAAGTATTGTAGAAAGCAAATGAATTCCCTACAACTCCGCAGAAGCTGCGGAGATAGTAGCATTAACCAGAGCATGTGACATTTCTGAAAATTTGAGTGTAAACATATATACTGACAGCCAGTATGCCTTTGGGGTGGTACATAACTTTGGACGACTCTGTGGGCTGAGAGGGGTTTCTTGACATCACATGGAACTAGGTTTCAACATGGCCCTTTGATTGTACGATTGCTGTCTGCACTTACGTGTCTGAAGCGCCTAGCAATAGTAAAATGCGAGGCACATAAAAAGGTAACATGTAAAGTAGGAGAGGGAAATGCATTTGCAAACTGGATTGCGAAACAAACTGCTAATGATTTGATTACCAAAATGTTAACAGTACAGTCGGAGGAAGTGCCATGTATGATAAAGGATGGGATTGCTACCGTCAAAGAGATGCAGGCAGAAGCAACTGCTGATGAAATAAAAGAATGGGCTGAGGGCTCTGCAGAATTAGATCTAGAAGGTTGCTGGGTAGACAAGAAGAGTAGAAATTGGATGCTGCCCAACTCCTATGTAACTGCAATGGTTGCTATGGGCCACAGTCCCGCGCACATTTGTGCAAAAGATTTGTGCAAAGAAAATAATTCAGTATTTAGCTACAGTATGGCAGAACACACACATAAAAAATAATGCAGAAAGGTTGGTACAGAATTGCATAATGTGTTTGCAACACAATGTTGGAAAAGGAACAGCTACTCCAACAGGTAGCTTTGGCCGCCCCTCTATGCCTTTTGAGGTGATCCATTTTGATTTTATAGAGATGGAAAGGTGCCAGAACTTAAAATATGTACTGGTGGTTGTGTGTGCGTTCAGTAAATGGGTGGAAGCATATCCACTGAAGGATTGTACCGCCATGAGCACTGCTAAAGTGATGTTAAATGAGTACTTTTCGCAGTTCGGCTTGCCCCGAGTCATATGGTCAGACAATGGCCCGCACTTTCTTGGCGCAGTAATATTACAGATTTGCGCAGGTCTTCAGACTGATAAATGATTCCATTGCGCCAGACATCTGATGAGTGCCGGGCTTATTGAGCGCCAGAACGGCATATTGAAAGCCAAGATTCATAAAATTTGTGCAAGAAATAAGTTACGCTGGACAGATGCATTGCCTCTAGCTTTGTTGTGCATGCACACATCTGTGCAAGCAAGGACTGGGCTCTCCCCGTATCAGATTTTTATGGGGAAGCCCGCTAATGTTTGGAGCTGAGGCGGTTGAATGAGGTAGAATACCCTGTGCTTAGTACATATTGTAACCTGTTAATACAGAAATTGTGTTTGATCAATCAGCAGGTGCAGGAGGCTCTTCCCATCAGATACACTGGTCCGGGGCATTCACTGCAACCAGGCGACTGGATCCTGGTGATGAATTTCGAGAGGAAGTCATTGCTTGCACCCAGATGGCGTGGGCCCTACCAAGTACTTTTGGTAACACAGACATCAGTCGTGTGGACGGTAGGAAGGAGTGGATACATGCCACGCATATGAAAAAAGTTCCATCGCCATTGAAAGAACTGCCTGATCCAGATGACAAGAAAGAGACGGCTGCCTCTGAAACCAAGGAAATTGTTGCCAGTTCTCCGCCACAGAATCTGGCTGATACTGAAATAAAACCTGGAAAGATTGCTATATAGGAGAAAGGGCTAAGAGTGCCCCAACGTTGCCCAGCAGGATCTGCATTGCTGCTGGCTGATATAAAGCCTGTCTCATCACATTGGCACCCACCACCTTTTGTTGCGCCGCAGGCTGACTCTGAGCCTGAGTCTGGAAGTGAACCCGCACTATTCACCGATCACACAGTACCTGGAGCAATACGGTACAATCTATGGTCTCGAGATAAGAAGTGATCAGATCTTCGTTCTATTTTCTTTGTTGCCTCTATTTCCCATCACGGATGAAGTGGGAACCAGAGGCCTAGGGGAGAGAGGCGAGGGAGTTGTGCAAATCCGACAGCTCAGGAAAGCTGCTCCCCGGTGCTATCTTTGAAAATCCATGTGTAGATCACCCTTCACGGACAAGAGGGGCTCATATGGTACAAAGGCAATTGATAACTGCTTTGAAATTCTTTGAGCTATGTGCAGAAGCACGATAATCTTGCCCAACGTATATCAATCAGGCGCTAATATTCGAACGAGTGCAACGGTAAGAGGTATTCACGACAAACATTGTTGGAGAAGAAGAATCAAGAAAAATGCCTGCCCCAGCTTCTGCCCCCTTCTGCACCAATGCTGATAATGTATTAGATATAGAGACTGTAAGATTGTATGCTGATTTTAACAATAGTCATGTGTGTTATGAGTATACTAGCACCGATAATGACGGTACTGATATTATGGTATTTAGAAGAAATACATCCTTTGGAAGTGTTCTTGCATAAGAAATATTTCCACCACTGAAAGCCCAGTCCATGTAAATTCCTATACATTGTCCCCGATCGAAGAGAGACACAGGGAAGGATATCGAAATAACACATTACTTCTGATAATGAACATGGCACACTCAATTCTGAGAAAAAAACAATTGTTGGGTGTGTACCCATTTACCACAACATGGTGGAAAGGGAATAGGTTGGTATGTGCAGCCATTGCCATTGAGTTCTGCATGTTACGCATCCTTACGTGCATTGTATTATGGGAAATGGAACAAGAGAGAAACGGGTCAATTAGATAAAACGAACATGGATGAATTTGAGGAGATAATAATGAAACCTGTAGGTTTCTCAATATTTGGCAAAGCAAGACTAATATGACCAGCAGTAATGCCACAAGATAGATTATATGTGCCATATAAATCATCTGTAATCACGTTTCACATGAACCTAGAAGGGAATAAAGATACAGTGCCCCCCTCCTATACAATAAACTACAGTCCTCGCTCTGTTCCACTTTGCTTAAGTAAGAAAGGCTCCTATTTGGTAGGGACATTCACCAGATGTATGAACATAGCATTCCTCGAGAGAGAGGAAGAACCAGTATATATAGGTGATCCTGTCTATTTCATATGGGAGAAAAAGCTTATCCCTGGTTGTCTAGAAATTGGGGAGGTACTTGTTACTTGGAGATTTTGTTTCCGGGGGTGTTTCTTTCAAAAACAGCACATATAGCTAAATTATCTAGATCAAGACCATGACGAGATGATGCAGGAGTATTAATTGCAGAAGACATAGCAAAATCATTTATACCATTTTGGGGCCAAGCAATAAACTTCTATAACATAAGACAACTGTCCAAAATATTAGAGAAAATGATAAATGAAACAACATATATATTATACAACATGACGTTGGAGGAAAAAGGGATTAGATTGATGAGACTCCAAAATAGGATGGCTCTTGACATAGTTTTGGCTGATCGTGGGGGAGTTTGCAAAATCGTGGGATCATCGTATTGCGTATTTGTTAGTGACTCCTCCCCTACGATTTTTGAAGTGATAAAAAAGTTGCACGTTTTGAGCTCTGACCTCCATCCCCCAGAAGGAAGTTGGGAATTAAATATAAGCTCATGGCTCTCGGAAGTATTATGCTCACGGGGATGGAAATTAGTTGCAATTCTAGTAGCAGTGCTCGGGATATTTATGACATGTTGTTGTTGTATATACTGTTTACCAATAATTTGCACTGAAGTAAGTGAGGAGTGCATACACGTAGTAACCCAAAAGAAAACTCCCAGGTTGGATACTAAAGTGAATCATGAAATGGAAACAGTAAAAGAATTTATGTCAATTAATATCAATGACAATGATGACGATTATAGTAGTATGCAAAGTTCAGAATCAGATACCTGGTCGGAGGAAGATGCAATGTTCGGATGACATGCTTGGCTTACGGCCAAGAGGAAGGTTTGTGAGTCTAGAAATTACCCTTCCATAACATAGGCGATATATTTTTGTTGGCCGAAAACCAACCACATCATGTGTTCAGCATTGTTAGTACAGATTCATAACCATAACTAGAGAGCGTCCATTTTGCAGGAATAGAATTCGCCATTTTCATTAATTTTTGCTTTTTGCTTTCTGTTCAAACTGCTTTGCTGTAAGTGAATTCTATCCTGTTATTGCTCATGCATAGAGCAAGGCCACAAGTTACATGTTGAAACGCAGCTCAGACAACCCAGACAGCAATGCCCGATTTCCTCCCTCACAAGTCCTTGGAAGTAAGCAACAAGGCATTTAATCACTAGGCCGGTGCCCGCTAGTCTTGCTGGTGCGGCAGAAACGGTAGGAAGGAACATTAAATGGCTTGAATTATGCTCTCTTTTGCGGCCCCCCTCCACTGAGCCCCTGTAGATCGAGTTGACCTCCCGCACATGAATAGAAACTAGAAGATAGTGAGGCCTGGAATGTGTCTCTCCACTGCACGCAGCTTGCTTGTAAGAACAAGAGCATTATGTTCCCTAAAACAAAGAATCGTGTCTGCAACCTTTGCAAATTGCAAAATGTTACTGAATAAATGTCTGAGGGTGTCATATTCGTCATATTCGTCAATCATCAAAACCATTTCAAAGGAAATCCATTATGGGCGGTATTGAATATGTCACTATTAATAATAAGATGATTGTTTTGTATATATGTACCTGTTGTAGAATGCTCGCTCTCTTGCATCCCACGGGGTCTGGAGACACACGTTGTGGGACGTGAGACCCAGTCGGCCGACTGAGATTATTTGCTATGCAATAAACCCTATATTTTGGGAATTGGACCTTGTGTCTGGCGTATCAATTTGTGTGTGATGATTGTGCCTTGTTTACATACGCGAGGGTCCCCTAGGGGCCCCTTCATACTTAGATATTGTCAACAGAGGAAGCAAAAGTTATAAGAAGGAGGGAAAACAAGGGCAAACCTTGGAGGCGAAGAAAAAGGCTTCACGTTAATTTCTCAAGCAGAACACAGTACTTTATTCAAATGAAGAAGCTGGTGCCACGGCAGTTGTTCCTGGTATTTTCCTGCAGACCCACGGTTCCTGGAGCTTCGGTGTGAAGGAGGACGTCTGAAGGGGTCCGCACCACACAAGGTTGAGGCCGGCAGCAGTGACGGTGAATAAAAGGTGCACTCCTTAAAAACAGGAGAGGCTCTTCAGATGGCTATCCAGACCACTACAGCAGTGTGCAGCGATTGCGACCAAGAAGAGGATCCTCTGGCTGTGGAAGATGAGCTGATTATCCCCACCAGGCTCAAGGAGAAGACTCCGGACTGGATCTTCTCTGGTCGTTGAAGGGTAGATAGCTCAGGACTGCAGCAAGGCTTCACCGGGACAGGGTAGTTGCAGCAGTCGTCATCTTCTCCGCTTCTCTTCGGTTCCTTGTAGTTCCAGTGGCGACTCTCTGACTTCTAGCCCAAGAGACCTGCCTTTTATGTGAAATCCCCCATTCACACAGCCTGGCTGTCAATCACGCAGCAGGGGGGTTGTCCAGCCCGGACAACCACCTCAGCCAATCATGGCAAAGTGCGACTTGGGTTTCCTAGGATACCCTGTGCAGGGGGTGACTACACCCCTCCCTCACATTCAGCCCACCTAGACACCCAGGTGCCTTGAGGAGGGCTTCTTGGCAGAAGCCCACCAAAAGACAGTGAACAAAGGAGGCAAACCTGATTTGCCGCACAAAGTAAAACACAAGAAGGACTTTAACAAAAAGAAATTGCGACTAAACCCGACCTTAGCCAAAACAAAAAGTATTTGGTCAAGTGGGTTTAAGTTCGAGGCTAATATAATAGTCTAAAACAATACCACGTTTATATAGTATAATCGTGGTAAAAAAGTTAGGGTAGATACCACTGCCACCAGCCAAGTCTAAATGTTAAAAGAGCGAAACAATGCTCTAAGAGGTACCGATAAAAAAGGATACGGAGTAACCCTTTCCAGTACTCCATGTAAGGTGGGGTGTACTGGATCTGTGGTTAAATAATGGAAACTTTACCCTTTTCTTGGGGACTGTAGTCAGCCTCAGAAATGGAGTCGGTGGGAAGTCTAAAAGACAACCCTGTGTCACTGCACTGAAGGTGCTGTGTAACACACAAAAGAAGGGGGCTACTGAAGTGGTGCACTCCAGAGTCCACAATCACAAAACAGATGAAATACACATGGTAAAACATGGGTAAGAGTGGGGAAAAAACTCAAACTCTTACCAAGTGAAACAAATTAACTCCAGAAGTCCAGCAAAGCTGCTGGGGGACTCACTAGGTGAGGGAAATTAGCCATAAAATGAGAATTCTCCCTAACCGTGGCCTACGAGATGAATATAAGGACGAATTGTTACATATCCCGGAGCCTGATACTCTCCCAGCTTTGGTGGATCAGGTCTTGCATATCGACCATAGACTTACAGAAAGGAGAAGTGAGCGTCATCAGGCGGAAAGATACCATCTGGGACTATCAGTACCCCCTTCAGGGTCGGTGATTCCGGCTGACGTAGGCCCTGAGCCGATGCAGCTGAGGGCTATCCGGGGTCCATTATCAGAGGCAGAGAAGAAGCAAAGATGCCAGCAACACCTATGTTTATACTGTGGAGGAGCCGGACATTATCTGGGAACTTGCCCACTGCGTCCTCCAAGGAAGTCGGAAAACTAATGGGCCCGCTGTGTGGTGAGAAGGCAGCGGTGGGCCGTTTTTCTGAATCAGAACTTCCACCCATGAAATCTGTGTCCTTGTTGGTTTTGGAAGTGGGAATTGCATGGCAAGGGAAAAGCATAAGGAAATTGGCTTTTCTAGATTGTGGAGCATCGGGCAATTACATCAATCCCACATTTGCAGTAGCCAATGGTATATCCCTGCACGGCAAAGAACACTCCGCAGTAGTAGAGGTTATCGATGGCAAGCCATTGTCTTCAGGTCCTGTTTGCCAACATTCCGGACAGTCATGGCTATCGGTAGAGGGACATCAGGAAAAGATTTCCTTGGAAGTTATCAAATCTCCCTCCTTTCCGGTGGTACTTGGTTTACCTTGGCTACTTTATGACAATCTGCCGATTAATTGGACTTCCCGGACCTTGGTTTTTACTTCTGCGTGCTGTTCTCAAGAGTGTTGCCCTCCAGATATTTCTCCTGAGGAACTTGGCAAAGGGCTGTCCATTCCTGGGAATACCTCCGTCCGCCTATGCGTTACCCAGTCTATCCCTCAGGAATGTGCTGGTTTTCTTAAGGTGTTTGCCAAGCCAGAGGACATACCGCTACCACCTCACAGACAGTATGAATGCTCCATCGATATACTACCCGATGACGTCATCCCTCATGGCAAGATTTATTCCTTGACCCAATCCGAAAAACACTTCTACAAGAGTACATCGAGGAGTGCCTTAAGAAGTGTTACATTTTACCTTCGAAGTCCCCTGTGGGATTTCCACTTTTTTGTTAAGAAGAAAGAGGGTATGTTACGCCCATGCATCGACTACCGCCAGCTAAATGAAATCACGTGTAAGGACAGATATCCGCTGCCGCTCATCTGGGACATCATAGAGTCATTAAAATCAGCTTGGATCTTCACCAAGTTGGATCTAAGAGGGGCCTACCACCTGGTGCGGATCAAGGAAGGTGATAAGTGGAAGACAGCCTTTAAGACTCCCTTTGGGCATTACGAGTATAGGGTAATGCCATTCGGTCTTTGCAATGCCCAGGCGTCTTCCAACGGTTCATGGATGTAGTCTTTTCCGATCTTGTCGGTGTGTCTGTATGGGTATATCTGGATGACAACCTTGTTTTCTCTCCTAATCGCACGGCTCATGTCGGACATGTTCAGGAGGTCCTTCGTAGATTGTCCTCCAACCATTTGTATGCCAAGGCCGAGAAATGCCAGTTTCACCAGGAGAGTGTGGAATTCTTGGGTTATGTGATAGGTAGCACGGGAGTTCGGATGGATACTGAAAAGCTACAAGCTATACAGGAATGGAAACAGCCAAACAACCTAAAGGCACTGCAGCAGTTCCTGGGCTTTGCTAATTTCTATCGGCGATTCATTCCCTATTATTCCCACTTGACTGCCATGCTGTCTCGTCTGACCAGTGACAAGATACCTTTTTTCTGTGATTCCAAGGCTGAAGTTGCTTTTCAGGAACTGAAGAAAGCCTTTATGTCTGCACCCATACTGAAACATCCTGATGACGAGAAACCTTTTTTAGTTGAAACTTATGCGTCTGACTATGCTATTGGTGCAGTCCTGTTACAGCAAGATCCAGTTACGGAGATGGAACATCCTGTGGCGTATTATTCTCAAAAGCTATCACCCAGCAAAAGAAACTATGCAGTAATCGAGAAGGAACTCTTGGCCATGAAAGCAGCCTTCGAGGAGTGGCAGCATCACTTGCTGGGTGGTAGATATCTGGTAGAAGTACGCACCGATCACTGTAACCTCCAGTTCTTACGTTCCCTGCTATATAGAACATCTCGGCATGCGCAATGGGCTTTTTTCTTCTCTCAGTTCGATTTCCTGGTGACTTACATACCTTGTTCACAGAAGTTGAAGGCCGATGCTCTGTCCCGTTCTTTGGAGAAAGACATCCACAGAGCCAACATCAAGGAACCATTAATCGCTCCTAAGCATTTCCTGTCGATGTTGACTCCTCATCTTCAGTAACTCTTGGATGCTACACGGACAGATCCAGCCAAGTTTCAACTGCTACAACAACCAGAGACCTGTGAACGCAATGGGTTGTTATTCTTCAAGGATCGCTTGTATGTACCCACTTTAGGTCTACAGAGGACTGTTCTACAGAACTGCCATGATTCCATTGTCAGTGGTCATCGCAGGGTCAAAGCCACTCAGGAATTGATTGCCCGACAGTTCTGGTGGCCGGGATGGGCTAGCCAGGTTAGACAGTATGTGGACTGCTGCCCCGTTTGTGCCCAGGTGAAGATTCCACACAAGAAACCCCTAGGCCTACTGCAACCCACTCCAACGTCACCGTACAGATGGCATACAATTGCCACAGACTTCATCGTTGAACTACCTCTCTCAGGTGGGAACACATGTATCATGGTAGTGGTAGACTGTTTCACCAAGCTGGCTCGTTTTATACCTTTCCCAAAGCTACCTACGGCCTCCCAGATGGCACAACGTTTCTTGCATGAGGTATATCGTCTTCATGGCCTTCCTGAGAAGATCCTGTCGGAACGTGAATCTCAGTTTATTTCTTTGTTTTGGGACCAATTGTGTCATCATTTGGACATTCAGCGGGCTCTGAGTTCTGGATACCATCCCCAGACCAATGGACAAACGGAGCTTACTAATCAAACCCTAGAACAGTACCTGTGATGTTATGCCAATGCCACACAAGATAACTGGTTGGAATGGTTAGACACGGCAGAGGTGGCATATAACAACGCAGTTCACTCTGCTACTGGACTCAGTCCCTTTGTTTGTTCTGTTGGACTGCACCCCAAATTGTTGCCCGCTCGTCTGGTGCCACCCAGCACCGTTCGACCACTGATGCAATGGTGACCCTCATCCGGGAGCAACATCATCTGGCTGCCAGTACCTTAGCAGAGGCACAAGCAGGTATGAAGGCTAAGGCTGACAAATGGCGGACCCCCAAGCCCGACCTCCGGGATGCTGATATGGTGTGGCTATCCTCAAAGAATCTGCTGGTGTGCAATTTACCTATGAATTTGGCTCCCCGTTACTTTGGCCGCTTTCGTGTCACTAGACGCGTATCACCGATGGCCTTTCGATTGCTATTGCCCCACTCCTGGCAGATACATCCTGTGTTTCACATCTCTCTCGTGAAGCCGTGCGTGCCAGATGTTTTTGGTTGCACCTGTTCTCGTCCTGCCCAGGTCATGGTCCGATGGGTCCCGGAGTTTGAGGTGCAGGAGATTTGTGATTTAAAGATTAAGCGTGGGGAGCTTCCGTTTCTGGTCAGCTGGAAATGCTATCCGGCTTGTGACCGCACCTGGGAGCCTTGCTCCTTTGTGCATGCCCCGTGCTTAGTTCGGGACTTTTTTCTCTGCTATCCCTGGAAGCCTGGTGCCCCAAGGTTGCCCGGGAGGGGGTATGGTGTCACGCCACTTACCTGTTCTAGGGGTTGGGGTCCTCTGGTCTGGCGGTCTCCCTCCTGGAGACTCTACCTGCACTGGCGTCTTCGCCGGTGTCACTCGGCCCGGGCTCCCAGCTCCATGAGCACCGCCATTGTGGGTGTCCTGCGCATGCGCGATCATCAGCGTTCGACGTTCTGCGCATGCGCATTGACAGGGGCTTGCGATTCAAGCCTTGTTTTGGCCCCAGGCTATATTTAGGCTCCACAAGCTAGGAATCAATGCGTCTCAACCTGGTTGGTTTCCTGGCTGTGTTTTCAGTCCCGGGGGCTCTGCCTGGCCTGTGCCCCTGTTCTTCAGCTAACAGCATTTGCCTAAACCCTGTCTGGGTTTTGTCTGCCTTGCTACGAGTACCTGCCTAGCCTTACCTGGGTTACCCAGCCTTGGTACCAGCACCTGTCTAGCCCTTCCTGGGTCTTCCCTTCCTGGTTGCTTACCCCTGCCTGGGTCTCCCTGTTGTTTCCTTCCAGTATTCTCTTGGGGTTTCCTGTCCCTCTTTGGGGTTCTTGGGGCCTGGTCCTGGGGTGGCTTGGGTTCTGCTCCACTTCTTGGCCCTTCATTACCCTCGGGGGTCCGCCTCCCTTACACCTTCCTGGCTTACTACTCGTCTTGTGCCCTGCCGGTATGTGTGCCTTCGACATCATCTTCTTCAAGATACTTCCGAAGATCCGATCAAACTATTCTGCAGCTTACTGCACTGGGCCTTCTCTGTCAGTGTTTATACTGTCCTGATGTCAGAAAATCAGAAAAGTGCTGTCCTGTGGCTTTGGGAGCTAGTTCAGCCCTGTCCTCATGTATATTGTCAGGAGGGTGTTGGATTGGTACCCCGCGTCACTCATTCAGCTTGTGAAGATCCATCAACAGACTGGCAGCCTCACCTCCTCGCTCCCCGGGAACAAAAGGAAACTAGCGGTCTCGTGACGCTCTGTATAACAATGGCATGAATACTATAGCTCTTGACAATCAGTATTGTGTGAACAGGTGGGGGAGAAGGAGCTAAGGTGTGCTCCCAACTGTGGGTTTTTTACAAAGAAGGCCAACTTCTGGGGGTGGGAGTTAGGTCAGTAGTCATCATCACTCATCCCATATTCTCAATAGCGGTGTTACACACTATATCTCTCAGCAGTGTTTTTAGAACAGGTGCTACAGTATATAATATTGTACCTCTGCACACTTTTTAGAAGCAGTGCAAACAGAATTTAGGCTTCAGTCAGTTGATCTCAACTTTTGATGCCGGCCCAGCACTGGAGTTGTGCCTTCTTTGTGTGCCCTGAAATGGAGCCCTGTGTTTACTGTATCTCTGTCTGGAAAAACACTTTGAAAAAATAGTTTGCAACAGCTTTAAGTGCGCATTAAATGAAAGAAAATGATAATAGTATCAACAGTGGCAGAGAGAATCATGCTGTGTAGGAGGAATCACACGCATCTGCATGCCTATGTGCTTGAAAGTGATTCTGTGTCACACGCTTCAACGGATCAGGTGGTGTCAAATGCTGAATGTATTTGCAGGAATCCTATTAGGTTGTAAGTGTTGAGTGCACCGGAAATCACACTTAATCCATTACATTGATATAAAAGCCTGCATGTTGAAATACCAGTGACATGAAAAAAGCAGGCAATAAATAAAAACAATAAATAATATACATCGAAAAATAAATGATAACAAAATGCGGTACATTCAGTATTGCCCAATGTATACAGCGGCAAACCTGGGTGGAATAGATTGAAATCTGGTACCAAGTTGATCAAAGGGTCATCAAGATAAGACCCTGCATGCCAATTGGTTGCAGCTACACTGGGCGAGAGCTTAACTTGGAGTCCACCAGTTACATGGTGTGATGGAGGCCTAAGCCCCGCCCTTTCCACTTTAGGGGATGAGGGGAGAATTGCCAGGAGAGGATGGTGGTTCCATTTCAGGCTGTAAGAGATGGAACTTGTGGGCCTGCTTGGATGCATGGGTGTCTGTATTCATTTTTGATGAAAGGATGTAGAGCGCTTCAGTGATAAGGGGCGAGGAAGGATAAGGAGTGGGACAGGTGGGAGGGCACACTTCTAATTTGAGAACAGTTCTAGAATACAGGATGCATGGAGCAGAGTGATGGGAGATGAGAGAAGAAAGTTTTGGCGGGTTTCCATGGATCGATTGTACGACAACTAGCAGGAATTGAACAATAGCACAGTTATGCTTGGATCAACAACCACTGTGGAGAAAGCGTGGGCAGTGGGAGAAGACCAGTGGAGAAAGAGTTTGAGTGTCAAAACTCACACATTTTGTACAGTGAGACCGAGAGTAAAGATCGAGGTTCACAGGGAGGCTGGAGCAAGAGTCATTCCATCTGAGTGCCAAAGTGGAGAGTAAGGGATGGGAGGGCAGACCCTTCTGATGCTTTGCATGTCCAACAGTCGGGTGGCGGAAAGATAGGTGGAGATCTGTGACAAGAGTTTCAGGCTGAGCTCAGGATCGAAAAGCGCATGATTTGTTAGTTGTCGGCAATAAGAAAATAGGAGAATGCAAAGAAAGTGATTGGTAGAGGTTAAAGAGTAGTAAAGCCTTGGCGAGCCCCCACCAGGAAAGAGGGGTAACCCAGAGTAGGTGAGCCTTAACGCCTGTAGGTAACATACCGAGCCAATTCAAGCACTGTTCCATCAGGCTGAAGCATTTGAGGAATTGTTGGGGGAGATTAAAGCCAGCAATCAAATACCTTTTGGGGGTTCACCTATGTAATGCACCTGATAAATAATGGAATGATCAACCTAATTATATGGTGCTAGTCTGATGCTCTTACTGGCCTGTCAGATCTGTGTATAGGTTCCAGTGTTACACTACTAAGGATAATTCCATGTGTGGCTCCTCGGGATGAGGTGGAAAATGTACCCCACCCTATTCACGTACCTTAGATCTGCCTACCCCCTCTTCTGCATTGCTCACCCAGTTCCCTCTAATGTTGCAGAGGACCTAACATTATACATGCAAATCTCACCATGGCACCACCACAGGCCTTTCACTTTCCAGGACAGTATTATCATGAAGCCGCCCTATTTAGTTCTATAGCAACTCCCTCACATCAGCGATGTACACATTTGGATCTTGTCCGTTCCCCTACGGATAATGACATTGCCAAGGGTCAGAGCAAAACATGTGGAATCAGAATGCCACTAACAAACTGGGTGCTTCTGATCTGCACCAATGAGCACTGCTGGTGTGTGTACCTGCCTCTTAGTCTATCTCATAAATAACCCTCCCTCACATCTCTCTGGCATGGGCAAGCGCAGCAAGGCCGCCAAGGGATTATACATTACTAGTTAATAGTACATTACAATCACCAGATCATTATCTTACTCCTTTTTCTCCACCTCAAAAACCCTTTTCACTTCAGAATGTGAGGCCATTTCTTTCGCTCAACCCTCTGCCTTTTGTTTTGACCATATTCTATTTATTTTTATGGATTCTTCCGATGTCTTTTCTTCTGTCTGCTGAACTAGTCTCGTTGCCATCATGCTTTAGATTTAGATCTCCCATTATGCCACGGTAGGATTTCTGCCACTCTTCTGCTGCAGCCTGAAAGTCACTGAAAGTTAGCAAAACCGGTCCACACCTCCTGAACCTTGCAAAAAGAAATCTCTGCAAACTAACATTTTATGTGAAACTAATGAGCTCCTTAATTCATCCGGTAAATACCAGAATATGTTTTCAGGATTTGCCACTTGAGAGCATTTTTCCATCCATAGTTCATCCGAATTAGCATTTGATGAGGCTGACAACCTGAGGCGATATAATTCACATCCTAGTCCACACTCTCACCTCACAGTCTTGCCATGTTGCCACAATGCAGTGGGCATGGCAGCCCGTCAATCGAAATCATGCAGAGTGTTCATGGGGGCACAAGGCCTAAGAGCAGTCCGAGATGTACATCCCTCAGCAGGGTTTATCGTGATCCACCTCAGCCCTTGCCAACTGCTCGGGTACAAGGCGATAACAACCCAAAGGAGACTTTAACTCAAGCTATGTTTTCTCAGGCGTGCTCGGTGCATACAAGTAAGCCAGTTTCAGTAATGACGCGGTCATATATTAACAGAGGTTATCATCATCCAAATTTCCATACTAGAATCAGCTTCAAAGGTTCAAATTGGTATTCAGGCCATTTTCACAGACAATGGTCCTCATTATGAGTTTCCTGGTATCCCACTGGTGATTCCGGCCGGATACCGGGAAACTGCCCATAGCGTCTCTGCCACTCGGTATCCCGGTATTAATGGGATATTACGGGCGGTGGAGATGACAGTAAGTTTCCATTCCATGGAGTCCTATAGTATTCCATGGGATGGGATTTCCTGAATCACTGGCACCAGTATTACCAGTGCCATTCATAACAAGCATTTCTTTGCCGGTAGGGGCCTGATTTCTTGGCAGGTCAGGGCTGTCGGGAGATCCACAGCCCCTACCAGCAAACTCAGGGTTTCCCTGGTCCAGTAAAAATATCGGCGCCGGCATTACCAGCAATTTCCCTAGCATTTATAACGAACCACGGACCTCGTAATGAGGCCTTATAATGACTCATAAGTAATGTAAACCGCTTACCATGTAGTAATAATACAGCAAACATCCCGCAAACTTTATCTCCCTTAAATGTTATTCCAATCCTGAAAGAAAGATAGCAAGCAGTCAATGAGGCCCATGACTACCGTCATTCCTGTTCCCTGTGGCCAGATCTCTACCGCACTTTCCTTAAAGTTCACACCACAAGTTCCAATCCTAACACAACCGCTCGTAAGTTTAATGTTGCTTCTGGGGTGTGCAGTGCACGATCTGGAACGTTCAACATAGCTAAAAGGTGTGGCTGCACCTGCAGATGTCTTGGCGTAAGCCTGCTGATGACAGAATTGACTCCCAGTAGTGTGCAGGTTCAAGTGTCGAATGTGTGTGTCCTGTAGATCACAGGTTCTGATTTCAAATCCAGCATGCCACGCAAACTCAGTCAAGACACCATTCTATGGGGCAGAAAATAAATACTTGGAATGGGGCTGATGCACACCATAGAGTTACAGGAAGGGCAATGGGAAAAGGGGCGTGTTTTCCTTTTTGCTGTGATGCTATAATGATGAAATATGCCCACAGCAAATTATTGTACAACTAAAAATAAAAAATATAAGTAAATACAAATGAAAAGTATGAACCTGTTTTTCATTGCCAGCTGCCACATTCACTGCCTTTCTTAGCTATGCTTTCTAGCTGAGCGTGAAATCGACTTGTGTCCAATGTGCTCGTCCCCTCATCACTGAAGCTTACAGACACTGGCTTTGGCAGGCACGATGGCGACTCTGTGCTACACAGCCTGTTATAAATTGGCGCCAATCCTCCATTCCAGAGAATGATGAAAAGGCATCAAAGGTCCTCAAAGATGCAGTGGTCAATGAGTTGTATTTCTCAAAACTATGGAGAAGAATGGACACACACACCACAGCAACCAACATGGAGATAGAATGACTCGGTGGGACGCCTCAAATTCACAGAGGTGTGTGAGAGGTAGATGAACGGAAAATGTGTGTGCCGGTGTGACAGAGGGACACACACACATGTAATGGACCGAGAGAAGGATTGCAGATGAGAAAGGGAATGGACGCTACCATGACAGTGGGGGAGTTATGCTCCAGGTGGGTTGCGTTAAGCTCGTGCAGCACACCCGTTATTTAGGCTCAAAGGGAAGTATCCCTTTCTTTGGTCAGAACCTTAACTGTGAAAGATGAAGCAGGTCTTGTTTGTCCAAATTAATTCATTAATGCCTCTTTTCGTACCGGCTCCGTCCCACTGGGACTAAAGGAAGTGTGTGTTCGTCCGCTCCTCAAGAAGCCTTCCCTTGGCCCCTCCTGCCCAGGCAATTTCAGGCCCATTACCACTGTACCCTTTCTACTGAAAATACTGGATAAAGCAGCCTACCTGCAAATTCAGAAATTCCTAGAGGAGAATCATATCCTTGGACTCAGACAATCAGGGTTCAGGCCTCGTCATGAGACCGAAACAGCTCTCCTTGACCTCAAAAACCAAATCAATAACCTCAGAGATGCCGGCAAACCTGCGCTCCTCCTGCTCCTCGACTTGTCAGCCGCCTTTGACTTGGTCGATCACAAAACTCTATGCCAACACTGTGGCTAACTTCTCTGACAAGGCCTGCAAATGGATAGACTCATTTCTAAAAGACAGAATTATGAAAGTCTTTTCTGACTCATCCTGCACTGACCTTAGTACTATCAAATGCGGGGTTACACAAGGTTCCTGCATGGCCCGACCCTTTACAACCTCTTCACGAGGCCCATGTTTCAAATCCTGGACTCCCTGGGCATCACATACACGAACTATGCAGATGACACCCAGGTACTGATCCCCCTCTTGGAAGACTACTTGTCCGACCAGAATACCCTGAACTCCTTCTACTCAACAATCCAATCCTGGATGGCAGAAAACTGGCTATGCCTAAACAGTGAGAAGACCGAGCTTCTGCTGGTGGGTTCACCCTCCAGCCTGAGTAAACTGGGCACTCAATACTCCTCCTTCACCATTGACAACATTCCCATTTCCATCTCACCATCCATCAAAACCGTAGGTGTCTTCTTAGAACCTGACGTGAACATGAAAAGGCAGGTTAATGCCATAGCCTCCACGTCAGCCACCCACTCCGAACTCATCAACGCAGTCCAACCCTTCCTTTCCCAACAAAACTGCCTAACCATCACCAGGGCCATCATTGGATCAAGGCTCGACTAGTGCACTGCCCTATTCATAGGCACCTCTGCCAAGAATGTTGCCAAACTCCAAATTGTTCAAAACAATGCGCTCAGAGCCGCCACGGGTCTCTCGCGTAAAGAACACATTTCAGAACTCAGGAGACAGGTCCATTGGCTTCCAGTTAAGCAAAGGATCATCTTCAAAGCCCTAGCTCTGACTCACAAGTGTCTCCAGGACCTCGCTCCTCCCTATCTAGCACAGAGAATCACCAAACCCTCTACCTACAAACCATCCAGATCTCAGTACTCTAACCTGCTTTGCATCCCTAGAACACGCAAAGCCCGTGCAGGCGGCCTAGTTTCCCTTCAGTCGCACCCACCCTGTGGAATGCCCTCCCTCTACACCTCAGGCTCATTAACTCTCACTCAGCGTTTCGCAAAGCAATCAAAACAAAGCTCTTTGTCTGATGTATCTTGTGATGTAACATACTATGTTCTAAAACTTGTGACCCTGTAATATGAACAAGTTATCTCATGGGCGGCTTCATTGTAACCCTCAAGTAAGCCTCCTTTAGCTCTGTTACAGCGCCTCCATGCCTGCAGGCTGCTAGCATGCTCTACAAATCCAAATAAAAACTGTTAAGAATACAAATCTCCGTTACAGACCATACCAGGTATATGAGGCATTCATGGGGCGTTTGAGGAGGCTGCACTTGGTATATGTTGGAGTGCCTGGAAATGTGAAGCTGAATATTACCTATAGTGATTACACCATGCATTAAAGATATTTGATGGCATTGCTGGGGTATTTGAGTCAGTAATAGGCAATACATGGCTGTATCTGGACTGGCCAGGTTGCACTTGTATTTGGTGACTATGCCAGACATATGAGGCCTAAATCACATTATTGCGGCATTTAAGGCTGCACTTGTCATATGGTGGCAGCACTAACAGACGTGAGGCTGTCCCTTGTATATCATGAATATACCATGTATGAAATGCATTAACTGACAGTAGATTTCACTTCTGAGGCATGTGAGTCTGTACTTGCCAAATAGCGCAAACACCTGAACATATGTTGCTGTACTGGATCTATGTGGTGTTCTCGCAGCAATTTACTCGAAGCTCATTTGCTCAAATTTCTTTTGCTACATGTTACCACACAAGGTGCAGGCGGAGATCCCCCCACAATATCACCTCATTTTTGCTGTAAAATGTGTTAAAAAACGTTTAAGCAAACTGGCCTGCGAGGAAACAGGGCAGTTCCCCTGAACCTATCGTGATTCTAATGGGCATTTCACAAATTAAATGACATTGGGTGGCATTTCTGAGGTATTTGGGGATATCCTGTGCAGTTGATGACTGCACATATGAGGCTGCACTTTTCATGTAGTCACTGTACCAGGTATTGTATAGCATTTGTGAGGAACTGGTGAATGCGCCTGTAAGATGATGGAAGGACCTAGGCTTGGCATGCTAGCGAGGCTGCTACCTCGTTGCTCAGCAACTAGCCGAAACATCTACCGCCCACATCTGCCGGCAGGTGGAAGCGCCGGCGGCCACACGAAGGCCATACAAAGGCCCTGTTCAACCCCTGGAGCCCCATTCACCCACGCCAGCAGCCGCCACGAGGAGAGGGCAGGAGCCCCTCCTCACACACTTCATACCTGATCCACCAGCAACTCGTGCTACGAGCATCGCCCTCAACGTGGAACAGATGATCCTCGATGTGCCTTCCACGCGGTAAGGCTCCACTACCTGGTCCACACGCTGCCCAACCTGCTGATTGTGCAATTCTAGGGCCGTACCCCAGCAAGCGATGCACGCTCGCATTGCCTGACTCTCAGTGCCTGACCCTGTGATGTCGGGCGCAGCGTGGTGCCAAAGCGAGGCTGCTACCTCGTTGCTCGGCAACTAGCCGAAACATCTACCGCCCACTTCCGCCGGCAGGCAGAAGCGCCGGCGGCCACACGAAGGCCATACAAAGGCCCTGTTCAACCCCTGTTCACCACCGAACGCCACCGGTCACGGACTGTCTCAGACCCATACAAGTGAGTAACATCACAGTTCTCGCTGCCACGTAAGTGTCTTCACGACTAAGGAGGGCAGTATTCAGTCGAGTGTTTATCCAGTTGAAAACTCACTGCACCCTCCACACCATGGCACTAGAACTTCGTCAGTGCTCGCCCATCCGCGCATTACCCACTAAAACAGCAGCAAATTCCCTTTTGGATGTCACTGGCTTTTTGGAGATCTAATCTATTGAACCACACACCCAACCTCTTAATTAAATGCATTTCTGCCTAGACTTTGGAATGTGGCATGGTGCCTATTGTGAACTATTGCTAGCCACTGCATTTTATACTTGCATTCTGGTATTAGCCAATGCATTAGTAAGCCCTGCTACTGCCACCTTTTCTAGCGCACAGGTGCTCAGTTGCATTTAGATTGTTGTAAAGTGTTTAGTAAGCCCTGCTACTGCCACCTTTTCTAGCACACAGATGCCCAGCTGCATTTAGATTGTTGTAAAGTGTTTAGTAAGATTTGTTATTGCCACCATTTCTTGCACACAGGTGCTCAGTTGCATTTAGATTGTTGTAAAGTGTTTAGTAAGCGCTGATACTGCCACTTTTTCTAGCACATAGGTGCACAGTTGCATTCAGAATGTTAGAAATGCGTCGAGTAAGCCTTGCCATTGTTATTGCAGCCTAGTACATAACTGCTTAGTTCACTTAGCTCATTGGAAAAGTGTTAAGAAAACATTCCTGTCACTGCCTAGATCTGCACCTCTAGCTCTCCCAATTACGCAGCAGCAGCCCTCTGCACTACTACTCGCCCAGACCCTCTACACAGGTGTAACCTTCCAGTTACCCTACGGTTAGCCAGCACCCAGCCCTCCTCACCTAACTAAACTATGCCAGGTTGGTTATTACTCATGATGGTGCCATTTTGCGCTGTACCACATGATACACCCTGCACAGGCTCCCACTTTATCATCCATGATAATGGCCTCTCTAGAGTAGCATGCCCCCGCACCACCCCATTCCCTGTCCCACGCCCTTCCTGCCTCCCACCAAACCGTTTTCCCAACAGCACCACCTGATTAACGGTCAAACAGACCATTTAGGGATCCAAAAGCCACAAAGAGCCACTACACATTACTCATCTACCACTAATAAATTATCTAAAACGACTACTCCGGTCCTTAGCTCACTTAGACGCACCAGACTTGGATCACAGACCTTCACCACTATCTGTTCTCTAAGTAGGGACCCCCCCAAAGTCAAGCAAACAAAACAAACACCTCTACTAGGACTCATAAGAACCCAAAGACTCAGATCCCGACTCATAAACCATCCTAGCACAAGTGTCTCTACCACCTCTGCCATTACAGGAAACATACCTCTACTAGAGACCCAATCTAAACCACCCAAAAGGATCACCACAACCAAACAAGAATCCATTATCATAGGGACCACCAACACACACCCATCTCCTCGAGTCCAAGAGCCATCCGCTCCTATACACCTCAAAGCAGCCCTCATCAATGCGCGATCTATACCTGTTCATGCCACAGAAATACATGACTATATCACTGAGCAACAACTTGACCTATTTACAGTGACAGAAACCTGGCTCCACCAAGCTTCCGGACCTTCCCTCTCTATTGCCATTCCTCCAGACTACACCATCTTTAGGACGGACAGAATGAAATCACTAGGTGGGGGAGTAGCTATCATTGCTAAAACCCATCTCAAAATAAGAACCTGCCCTATCGAGAACCCGGATGGTTATGAAGTCCTACTAGCTAAACTAGCCACGAACCATAAGACTACTATAAACATAATAACCATCTATAGAGCACCTAACGCCAAATCTCAGCCAGAATTAGATATACCACTATTGTTAACGCCACTTATAAAACCGAACACAAAATGCCTAGTCCTAGGGGACCTGAATCTAGGTTTTAATGATACCCAAGACCACAAAGCAGAAGAACTACACAATGCGCTCAAAGACATGGCATTCACACAACTCGTGAACGCCCCTACCCATAAAAAAGGTGTGAAAACAAAGAAATTGATATGAGGCTGGGAAGCCCAAAGGAAACACACCAACACAGGTTACAAAGAACATACAAAGTGCTTCATTTAAAAGCTACAGCAGTTACCAAAAAGTCAATTGACAAACGGATAGCTATTCGGCTCTCAGAGTAACGTAGCGAACTTCAACGAAGGTTCGATGCATTAGTAGAGAGACCGTACATTGGAATACTTGTGCTTTTATACTCTTTATCCAGCTCTGGCCAACCCCCTCGCGGGTTAACCATTCTTAAGACCAGGCCTAGGGTTCCTTGCCAGGTCAATCCCATAATGTATGCATTTTGATCAGTTCCGCTGATACAGTTGTTCATTTACACATAGGTCAGGGATAGGACAAGGTCTCAGTTCGCGACCCTAACAAGTGGCCTGCAGGCATATTACTTATTCATGTGTGCGGAGGTCACAACGGCCAGAATCTCACTCGGAATGTCATTCGGCCTCCATTTTGATGTTCAGGGTGACTTCCACTTTACAAGAGAACCTAAGATGGCGGCTAAATCCAAGATGGCGACTTACACAGTTTTCATTAAGGTCAAGACCTTGCAGCGGAATCTATTTACACGATATTTTAGACAACTTGGCGTAGGCCAACACACATTCAAATACTGCGATAGGAGGCATAATATTATTTCAATTCCAACAAAGGGAGAACCTTATACTGGATACTACCACTCAACACCCTAGTATCCATAGACTCCTTTAACCTGGTACCCTGGTCAGATCATCACGGTATAAACTTCACTATCTTGGCCAATGAACCAGCCCTTCCCAAGACTATCATTGAGAAATCCTACGTAACTAGAAACATCCGCAAACTTACAGCAGAAAACCTCAACCCATTATTAGCCATCTCCCTCAACAACAAAAAAGATTAATACTGAAAATCCCTGTGCCCTGGCCGACATTTATCATAATTGTCTCACCAGCACAATCAACACCCTAGCTCCTTGTGTCAACAAAACAAAACGCAAAGACAACAAATCTTCTTTCTGGTTTAATGAGGAATTAGTCTCCCTTAGAAGGATTAAAAGATCGCTCGAACACCGGCTTAATAAAACCCATACCGCAGAAGCCATGGAAGCATTCAACTCTGCAAACAAAATCTACAAATCAGCCATCATTGCCCATAAAGCAGATGCCTACAATACGAGAATCAGCAATGCATCCTCTGATAGTAAAGAACTATTCACCATACTCAAGGAGTTGGAGAATCTGATTCCCATAATCAACCCAGTCCAACCAAGCAAAGAATGGTGTACCACCATCCAAGATGCCCTGGCATCAAAAATCAAGCTACTACAAAATAAAATCACTTCCAAAAGAAATCTCCTATCTGACAAACACACTACGTCTAACCAAATCACTATGAATATGGAAGATACCACCCCTCTCTTCAACTTCACACCAGTCTCCCATGATGTAGTACTTAGTACTATATCCAAACTCGAAGCTTCAAATTGTAAAGGAGACAACTTTCCGGCGCATTTAATTAAATTATGTGCCCCTACTCTCATACCCATAATTATCAACTTCGTCAATGCCTCTTTCCACACCAATCAGGTCCCAGCTAGCATCAAAGCGGCATGGGTCACCGCTCTACTGAAAAAGCCCACCTTAGACTCATTAGTGCCCATGAACTACCGGCCTATAACAACTGTCCCCTTTTTACTTGAAATCATTGATAAAATAGCCTACAACCAAATTCAAACCCACCACGAACATAACAACCTATTAGGAGCTAGACAATCTGTTACAGGCCTAACCATAGTACAGAGACAGCCCTTTTGGATTTGAAAATCCAACTGCATTCTATCAGAGACTCAGGCAAATTAGCCACCCTATTGCTACTGGACCTATCAGCAGCATTCGACCCGGTAGACCACGATAAATTATGAGACACTCTAAAAAAGGATTTTAACTTTTCCAACAACGCCACCTAGTGGATCAAATCCTTTTTAACGGACCGCACATCCAGAGTTGCCATCGGAAATCATGCAACGGACCCTATAGTAGTACCCATAAGAGTCCCCCAAGGATCCTGCCTCTCCCCCACCCTCTATAATGCATACACTAAACTCCTATTCTCGGCACTTGACGATATGGGTGTCATCTACACCAACTTTGCAGATGACACCCAGATCCTCATCCCCATCACAGGTGACTACACCCAAGACACCTACACCATCAATAAAGTTTAATCTATAATTCAAAATTGGATGGCTCTAAACAGTCTTTGCCTCAACGATGAGAAGACGGAGGTCCTCATCGTGGGCTCCCAAAAAAGAATAAGCACCCTCCATTCTGACTACTCCCATATCAACATTAACAGCACACTGATCACAGTACTCAAACAAGTCAAAGCTCTTGGTGTCTATATAAATGCTAACCTCTCTATGCACAAACAAATAGCAGCCCTCTCCTTGTCCACAGCCTACAGAGCAAAACTCATTGCACTCAGTCGCCAATTTCTCACCCCCACAAATTGCATTACCTTGGCTAGAGCCCTGATCCTAACGAAATTGGATTACTGCAACATCCTCTTCCTAGGAACCTCTAAAACTAACTTAAACAAAATTCAATTACTACAGAACAAAGCCCTTAGAGCGGCACTAGGTATCAAGAAATCCAAACATATATCTAGCATCAGAAGAGAAAATCATTGGCTGCCTGTTGAAGCAAGAATTATTTTCAAAACACTTAGCATCGTCCATAAATGCATCACCAACAAAGCAAATAGCTACCCCAACAATACCATCAAGAAAAAAATCTCCTGCAGGACACTTAGATCTAGTAAACTGGCCCTCTTGGAAGTTTCTCAATACAAATACAGTAGAGCAGGAAGATGTAGCTTCAAAGTCCTAGCCCCATCGCATTGGAACACACTAGCCCTCAGCATCAAAAACGAGGACTCCCTACTAAATTTAAAAAAAGCACTGAAAACTTGGCTATTCAACACCCCACTAGTCCCTCTCTATCTCAGTACTAGAACGCTTCAGGTTTACCTCCCTTTGCTGAACTGTAACACTAAATCCAGCACCCATAGTCCTCATGTATCTCCAGGGGTCACTCTCAGACCCGCAACTAGTGTTTTAAATGACCTACTACTTTGACCCATTGCAACTCAGTATATGAAACGTGATTTATGACTTTATGTGTAACTTAGTACAAATGTTGATTTATTGGTCTGTAACTATAATACTGTATAAAAATGTGAGAATTCATCTGCAATTTCGCCGTGACATCCTCAGGTCTGGGCGGGTAACAAATGTAATAAATAAATAAATAAATAAATGCTGTACCCTACATATTGTGACAACGCCTGCATGTGAGGTTATAGCAGGCACATTTAGAAGGCTACACTTTGCATAAATACAAAAAAGGTAGCAGGCGCCCCTCTCTCGAAAGAACACGGCATGATAACCTGTTCAGGTGTTTTTAACCACTTTGAGAGTTCGCAGCACTTTGTATATCATGAGAGCACATGGAGTTTTGAGCCTGCCTCAGAAATGCCATCTAATGCCAGTTAATTTGTCAAATGCCCTTAGAATCATGATAGGGACAGCGGGACTGCCCCGTTTCCTCGCAGGCCAGTTTGATCCAAGCCCATTTGCTTGTATGTTTTTTTACCACATTTCACCACAAGAAAATGTAGATGCGGTTTGGGTTTGTTATATGGAATTGCTATACCTGAAGTGAGAAACTACAACGAATATATATATATATATATATATATATATATATATATATATATATATATATATATATATATATATATATATATGTAACTGGTCCTATTATGAACACATCTGCTTTAGTGTGAATTTGTTATTTTATTGATCTTAAATGTGTTTTTGTTCATCTGTGATGTCACTTCCTATGATATCATTTATGTCAAATGTCAAGTGATGCCACTCTCTGTACTGTCAGCAGTGTTAAGGGTCATCAGCATTTGAAGTCACTTGTCCCACCTCGTGCATTTTGCTGAAATGACGTCCCCGTTGCTCGAACACACATAGTTAATGCCCACCGAAGTACAAACTCCCGGTTACTTTTCTGAATATATCACATGTTTAATGGTTAGTGGAGGGGAGCACTGCAGTATGCCAGGGATGAAATACGAGATGTAAATGCATGCAAACATGCAACCTTTAATGGCTTCGTATATAATTGTGCTCCTGGAAAGCCCATACAAACTCAAGTATTCAACATCATAGGGAGGTACAGCAGACTGCTAATAAGCAATCAGACTGTCAATAGAATTGAATATGCAAAGCAAGGGTTCGCTCATGCAAAGGCAGAGCACAGGCACTAAACATCTGTGCACAGGAACCAGCCTCCGTCCTTGCATTAGACAGAATTCCACATTAAAGATACCCTGTAATAACTAATTGCAAGTCTTTGGGGGTCATTACGAGTTTGGAGGTAGCCATGGCGCTATTAGCACCATGGCTGCCTCCAAACCCGGGTCCAGGTCCGATCTGACTGAATGGGGACTTACCGGGTCATTCTGACCTTGGAGGACCCGGTAAGTCCCCATTCAGTAAACCATTCCCCATTCCCATTTGAGCCCCCATAGGGCTCAATGGGAAAGGGGAAGGTGCTAATAACGGTACAGCAAATTGTGGGCCTGTTATTAGCTCCAAGGTCCCTTAACGGGACCCGCAGAGAACAGCTGGTCAGATCCGCTAAGGGACCTCGGAATAGGGTGGTAAGGGTTTACCGGCACCGGCATCCTTACCGGTGCCGGTAAACCCTTACCGCCCAACTCGGAATGACCCCCTTTACCTCACATGTGCATCGAGAGAAACTCACATAACCAGGTCTGGCTTCTATTGTCTGTCAACAGCATTGCAATATTGTAAGTATTCTGTGGAAAGACATGTATTTAAGAAAGGAAGAGTAGTACCATGCACATCATTTATTTGAGCAGCCACTCAATGGGTTCCTTGTTGCCTGGGGAATAGATGCCAATGTCATTAAAAGTTTAATATATGATGGATTTATTTAATTTTTGCACTGATATAAATGCACAAAACCCTCAGGCATCTAGACGCTAGTTATAGAACGTACCTAGTACAGTAATACGCATGTTGGTTACAGTCATAATAGGTGTGTGTGTGTGTGTGTGTGTGTATTTATTTATTTATTTTAATTTATAAAGTGCACAAAGCGGCCGGGGGGCATTGTGGCGCTGGCGTGTATAGACATGCATAGCCTCACCTCATGTTATGGGGGGCTAATTCAGGCATGCAGACACGCACAAGAGACAACATATAGGTATCTGAGCACAAACTGGCAAAGCCTCTCCTCAGGGTACTGGGGAGGGTGGGCTACTTCAGGTAGGTACACACGTTTATCTTTGTGCAATCTTCTTTGGTGACAATACAATATTCCTTTGTTTGAGAGGATTAATATAGTGGGGTTGGGTTTGAGAGTGATACCCAAACAAGCCTCCATGCTTCAGCGGAGTGCTTCTGCAGACATCGAGCCCATCACACAGCCACACACATATTAAAAGTAGTTGAGATATGTGTACCGACAGCCAGCTTTTGACTCCTCTGATATTTTGCAACGTGGCATTGACTTATCCCTCATCACCAGACACAGCCCTCCCCCATCCTGCCTGTCCCATTCCTCATGAATAACTCAAGGTCAATGTGTGTGTAGCGGCTCCCCTTCCCCACAACTTTCCTTCTCAGAGTCCGGTACCCCAGGGGAAGAGGCACAATTCGTCAACCTGCGGTCAGCCGTCTGTGCTGGGAGACCACCACCGTGATAACTGGTGCAGTATGAAATGCTCTTACATTGACTACTCTGGTGGTGATAATGCGTGGTACAAATATCCTTTAACATTAGCATTAACATTGACAGTTACTGGGGCTTTGCGGTGAATGCAAACACTGCACGGTGGTGATGGGCAAGGCAACACATCAGAATGGCAGCTGTAAGAATTGTCACATGGTGCAAGACAAGCATTCGGGTTTGGCTGCCCAATGGTGCCTTTTAAGAGACATTGGGCCTCATTCCGAGTATGGTGGTAGGGGGTTAACGGCACTGGTAAGGATGCCGGTGCTGTTAACCCCCTACCGCCATATTCCGAGGACCCTTAGCGGGTCCCACCAGGAACGGCTGGTCTGACCAGCCGTTCTTAGCGGGATCCGTTAAGGTACCATGGAGCTAATAACGGGCCCGCAAATTGAGGGCCCGTTATTAGCTCCTTCCCCATTCCCATTGAGCCCTATGGGGGCTGAAATGGGAATGGGGAATGGTTTTTTGAATGGGGACTTACCGGGTCCTCCAAGGTTGGAATGACCCGGTAAGTCCCCATTCAGGGACACCAGACCCGGGTTTGGAGGCAGCCATGGTGCTAGTAGCACCATAGCTGCCTCCAAACCCCAGAATGACCCCATCATATTGCTTAAATATTTTTTGCCGAAGTAGAACGTCGTATTGATACTGGGAGCATGTGTGTCACATCACAAATGTTGATCATTGTCACCACAAGGCTGCGTAAATGCGCAGAGTCTCACCCAATTGTTCTTCCTTTCAGTAAGGTTCACCACCTTGGATAAATGTTTTCTTCCGTTGAGTATAAAGAAATCAATTGCAACACAACAATGGGCCTGATCCAAGGGGCACCATGTGAAGGGGTTGTACGCTGCTTCGTTAATGCCTGCGGAAATCAGCAATCCCTTGCTTGGAAGGTGCATTGCATGCCTTCACCAAAAAGAGTGTCGAACAGAAACGACTTGAAAAGAGAGGTAGACCTGCAAGAGGGACGCAGTCGCAATAAAGAACCCTAAACCCCCACAACAATGCAGATCTGCGTATGGCTGGCCAAGCATTCCCAAGCCGAAGACCATGGTACAGTTTTGATAGGCAACTTAGGCTCTAAAGCTCTCATGGTGTTCACTTGCGATCCAACATCACTTTCTGAGGGCTTTGACCTGTGGCTATGACCCCAGGCTTAAGGTAATATAATGTGGGCCCTGAGTAGTTACCAAGCATTGAGACTTTCTGAACAGGGCATTGTAGCTATTAGCAACCCAAGCCAAAGTACCAATGTGCTAAGGGCCAGGAATGAGACTGGAAATACAGATTATGGCTGGCGGATCCTCTCTCACATTTCCATGGTGTGTATGGTGTGATGCCAGCAAAGGGCAGGAAGCCGGATGTTGCCTAAGGGTACCTGCCAAGGCTCTTATTGAGTAAGAGGAAAAAGAGGGAACAGCGAAGGTGGAAATTAGAAGAGAGGTATAGGAGGAAAAGCGACGGGTGCAGTGGGCAGTGGAAGGCAGAGGGAAATGGGGTTGTGTTCTGGGGCTGGCAGAGTTGTGGAGGCCTGGGGGGAGGGTCCCAGCCAGCAGGATCACATGCTGGCTTTGAACAGGAGATACATGCTGCATTCTACTGATCCTGATCATCGGTTGGTGGCGCCCACACCCAGAATGCTAATAAAGAAGGAAGCTAAGGCCCCTTAAATGCCTTGGATAATGTAGCAACGGAAATGACACCCTTGGGTTTTGAAAGAGGTAAGATGTATTGCCAAAGCAGGGCCTCAACCCGCTCAGCCGTAGCTAATAAACAACTGTTGGGGGGGATGGTGGAGGGGGCGTAACTTGAGGCAAAACAGGGAAAATTGAACACTGTGATAACATTCACTAATACAACCATCACTAAAGTTTCTGAAAGATAGTGCCATGTCAAAGCATAACAACTATACAACACTACAGTTATCCCTACAGAAGCAATATTGTCTTCGGGCGCCCATTTATAGATGGCACCAGTATGTCATAATTCACCCCCATTCCCAACCCACAACCACAATTATTGTAAAAGCAGAGGGAGGCAAATCCATGGCAAGCCTTGGTGCCATAACATTGAAACTCCAATAAGGGAGGGTGAAAAGCGTGATGCTGAAAATACACTGGGCCTCATTACACAGTAGGAGGTAAGCATGGCGCTAATAGCGCCATGGCTGCCTCCAAAACCTTACGGACTGCGCCCTGGTGAATGGAGCTATTACCGCCCCATTCCAAGGTTGGCGGGCCGGTAATTCCCCATTCACCAGGGCCCTTCCCCATTCCCATTTGAGCCCCCATAGGGCTCAATGGGGAAGGAGCTAATAACGGTACCGCACTTTGCGGTACCGTTATTAGCTCTAAAGTCCCTTTGCGTGTCCTGTCCTTAACGCCTGGAAAAACCAGGCGTTAAGGGAGGACCCGCAAAGGGAACTCGTAGTAGGGCAGTAGGGGATTACCGGCACTGGTGCCCTTACCAGTGCCGGTAATCCCCTACTGCCTACCGTGTAATGAGGCCCACTGTCTGACATTAGAAAAACCCACCTGTCACTGAACGCATTGAAGTTGAAAAGGGATCAGGATTGTTCTCCCCCCCCTTGTCTTTCTTCACAATCATGAAGGCTGTCGTGGGGTATCTCCCGGGGTCGGCTGGGCCTTCCGCGGACCTCCGGGCTGGGAGGCCCCAACTCCTCCCGCGTATCCCAAAAATGAGTATGAGACACACACAAGAAGCAAGGTGGTTCTGCTGTTTATTGAATAACGGCAGGGATGGGTCTAGGATCGTACGCGTCCGTCCAGACTCTCGAAATTCGTGGGGCTCGCAGTCCCCTTTTTGCCTCAGTATGATGCGCTACTTGCGTCACCAGGGAAAGTTAGCAAAAAAACTATCGCCATTCTGGATTGGTTCCTCGAGTGGTAGGGTTAGTATAGCATACGTATAGAGAACGCTGTTAGTGGTTAAGAGTCAGTCAGGTGGTATACTTGGGTCGTCCCTTCTATTAGATACTTGAAAATTGTTACACAAAGACCTCTAATGATTGGCTAATGTTAATGGCGTTAGTGATGAGTGCCCCATATTCTGATTGGTCCACTCGCGAGCCCCCCAGCCTGGGACCATCGTTGTTCCCAGCTCGCGGTGTACCTGTCATTTGCAACAATATGTAACTATGTGTTCGTGCAGACAATGCATGGATTTGCTCATATGCCTGAGAGCAGACCATTCCCATCGCTGTAGGTGTCCATTGGGTCATTTCATTGTTGCAGCCTGTGTCTCAAACGTGGGACCCAGGCGACTTCTCCCTCCTGGGTCTGGCACCCTGTCAGGTTTGGCTTGGTCACGTGAGGAGAGACCGTGGTTGAGGCAGAATTCTGCACATTTAAAGTTGTATTTTCCACTTCGTGTCTGGCTTTGCTTGCAGGTGTGGCCTTGGCGTCGGCTGGTAGCATGCGAGTTGCAACATCGCTCCCTTGGCTGTCAGTTCTCGCTGGGCTCGTTCTGCAGGGTCAGCAATTGTATTCTTGCTCGTTCAATGTTCGTGGAGGCTCTTGCTTGCGGCCTACTTGGGCCTGGTGCATAGGTGGGGATGTTTAATGCACGGCACCTAAGTTGCGGTATCACATTGCTTCATAGGCGGTATCATGTCTTCGTTGTATTTTCATCACAATGCAAGGGTTAGGAGAAGCGTCAGCAAGCATTTAGATGAGTGCTTTCTGCGTCTTGCGTTTCTGCAGTTCAAAAAACCTATGTGAAAAATAATAAAGATGCACGTCAGTGGGTGTGTCCGTCACCTACGTCATAGCACTGAGTATGTTCTTCATGTGGATGGGTGTGGGGGTGTCCAGTGTGCATGGTTGCACGGGTGTTCTGACAGTTGGCTAGGTCGTCATGGCATCTCTAACGATGTGTTTCCTTACTGTTAAAGGGCTTAGTCGAGTTCATCCATGCCGCAGGTGTCGGCTTGAGCAGGGCAGGCTGGTGGGCAGGCTGATGGGCACATCCGTATGTTCCTGTACCAGGGTATTTGGTCGTCTGGTAGATAGGCAAATTCATCTCGTGGCGGGTGTCTGGGTCGCGATCCTCTAGGCCAGGGGCGCGAGGAGATTGGGGGGAGTCTTTTTTCCCATTCTCCCACTTCAGTCCCCCCTCTGGTCGACTTGTCGACCACAAACATATCCTTTTCCTTATCTCCTCTTACTCTGCATATTTTAGTTACTCCTCCCAGGTGTCCATAGTGGTTGACATGGTCCTCAAATGACCAATACATATACACACAACTTCCTTCCGGTGTGCAGTATACCCATTTCCCGATGTAGCTCCTCGGGTTTCTTGGGTTTTCGAGTTTCACGGATGGCGGGTCCAGGTGGTTGTTGACGATCTGTTTGTGCAGTTTTTCTCTTTCCTTTATTATTGTGTCCGTGTGCTGGTCATCATCAGTTGGCATCAAGGGGTGCATACCAACCATTTCGATCATTTCGTCTGTAGTACGTGCCTTCCGGGCCTTCCAGAACCTTATTATAATCAGTGCAGCTCCAGCCATTATTATACATCCAACTATAATCTTCAGCCCGTCCGACAGCCATGATGGCATCCATGACCAGAACAATGAAAACCAGCTGTCATCCTTCTTCACTCCTTTACTTTCTTCCATCATTTTGGAGTGCATCTGGGCCAGTTGTGATACTGCTTCAGTGAGTGTACCATTGTCGGCATCGTTAGCAGGAATAAATGTGCAGCATGATTGTCCTATCTTTGCGCAAACTCCTCCCTCCATTGCTGTAAGGAGATCCAATACATATCTGTTCTGTAGTGCTACCATCCTCACCGCTCGTAGTTCCTCTTTTATTGCGTTGAATCCATTTACTGTTGAATTAATTGTCAACATCAGCTCCCATCGGGTTATCTGGAACCATTTAGCGTTTGCATAAGCTTGTAGTCCAGGGTGTATTATTGACGAGAAAAACATTGCTGCTCTGCTGAATAATCTGTGTTCTGGTGGGATTGAAGTGAGTGCTGTTTCCGACCTTCCCCATAAGTAATTTCCTGTCAGAGGTTCTCCTTGTCTCTTTTTTCTGTTCAGGACATTATTGTTGTTGTTGTTGTTGTCTGACCCCCTCTGAGATTGTACCGATCTCTTCTTCCTCTTGTTTCCTTCATCCATTTTGGGGAAGTTCGCCATGTTCACATGTTTTTGGGGCACCACTAGTGATGGTATATTAATGTGTACCATTGTGCATATACCATTCCACAGCGGGGGCAGGGTGTGGGATGCCCTATTTCCACAGGCCCAGTAGTGGTCCATTAACACTGCTGTTCCTGCTCCCCACTCTGGTAACTCTAACACACTTGCACAGTTTGTGTTGTATCCCACTTCCACATCTCCTCTGTGTTGGTAGCATAGCTTGGGTGCAGTCAGCGTCAGTATGCTCATTGGGTCTTCATCCTTCTCCATCCATGTCAGCATGGGTACGTACTTGCCCCATATCGTCCAACATCTGTTATTGTGTTCACCTATGGTGGTAATATTTTCTCTTGTTACCATGTTGCTGCCACTCACTCCTATGTCCCATTTATTGTCCATGTATACTTTCCCTGTTATTGTTACCAGTGGTCTTTCCCAACAGCCTTGTGTACCAGGAACTTCAGTGGCGTACCAGTCACATGGTAGGTATTGTAGTGTTACTTTCTTCGTTTCTCCCTTTTCAGGACCACTTGTCATGTATCTGAACGCTTCAGCATGCAAACTGCTCTTGTGGTAACTCAAATATGACTTGAGGAAGTTGTTTTCGTATGGATATGTGTCTCGCGTCTTCCACACCAGTCTCACCACCGTTCCTTGAAATCGCCCTCTCGTTTGGAATAGTGCCAGATATATTATACATCGTGCCGTCTTCTCTTCTATTTCTGTGGCAACGAATGTTCGAGAAGCGCTCATAGCGTATGGGATCAATGAGCAGACATAGCAGCTGTCTTCTGTTGTCTGCTTACCTATTTGGGTCATGTGCTGGTACCACATGTTGTTCGAGACGTGTGCTGAATCTGTTAAGTAGTTATCAATACCTTTATTATCTGAGTATGTGCTGCGTTTAACTCTACTTCCCTTATGCAGAGGGTTGCTAGTACCACCTGACCTAACACCTGTTGCAGCCGTGGGTGGGGGTACGTTAGGTTTGGGTGCAGCCAAAATATTGATAGCATAACTTTTCTGCCATACAGAGGCAGCCAGAAAACCAGTGATCACCAAAACCCCTATCATTTTTATTACAAAAGCTAGTCTCACCGGCATTTGCTCTTACCTTGCTGCAGTCTGGCAGCTTATTCTTGCGACGTTAAAGTTGCCCGCCTGAAAATTCTCAATACGCTTGTTATTATTGTTAGTTGTCATTATCAAGCCCTCCCTATCAGGTAGTCGTTCAGTGCCCAGGCGAAGAGCTGCTCCCACGCCAATCTAAGGTATCTATCTCTTAGAGCAGGTAAGTGCTGGTGAAGATGGGGCATTGATTGTTCTATGGCCAAGATAAATGCGGTGTAGTAAACACGTACCCTCCTTCTTTTTAGGTACTTTGGCCTTTTTATGTGGTATGCAAATTGGTGTGATAGGGCTTCAGGGTAGTTATCATCTGTGGGTAGCATCTACTCCTGGGCAATGTACGCTGTTAGTTACCTATTTTCTTAACAATACAATTACACACGGTACCTGCATGTGCGAGAAAGAAAAAAGAAAACATTCAAGTGTTTACATGTGTATGTGCGCAAAACAATGTCCTTCAATTGGGTGGTGGCTGTAGTGGGCAGGGGGTTTGGGGCTCAACTGGCGGAAGTCTGTTTACTCTTTGATCTTGTGACCATGGGATGGGCGGTGTGCAAATGACCAGTGTCTATTTCAGTACTTGTCTCTGGGGAATCTGGGGGGTGATAAGGTATAGTGACACTAGGGTCGTCAGCTGTGGTAGACGTCTCCCTCTCCGTAGGTGATGCTGTCGCTGTTCTTCCAATGGCCCTGTCGGTAACGCTAGGGCGGGTCTGGAGTTTGCAGATCTTCACGTCGTGTAGGTGATTCCAAACACGCTTATCCTGCAACTTCACCGCTCTTGTAGATACCTCCTCTACCAAGTGGGGACCAGTGAAGCGTGGGCTGTTCCACCTTCTGTTGAAGTTGCGGAGTAGCACGTGGTCACCTTTAGCAATTTTGCACAGTCTTTCCTTTTCCAAGTCTTTGTCGGCGTCTTCTTGTTGGTAACTCTTAGACCCGCCCCGCGTGCGCTTGAGCTGTTGAGACACAAACGCTACACTAGTAATCAAAGAAGACACATATTGGTATATTTCATCACCAAGAACAGTTGCAGTGTTTTCATAGTCTGTGAATGCTCTTGATGTTGGCGTTAGAGGAAGGTGCATTTGACGTCCGGTCACCACCTCTTGAGGAGTGAGGTGGTGGTCGGACCCTGGCCTATTCATTAGCTCAAATAGAGCTAGCGGAAGACAATACAGCCAACTCTTCTTTGTTGTTTGCTGTATCTTTGCTATTGCCTCCTTCAATAGGCCATTCAGGTGTTCACATATACCGTTGGCCTGCGGGTGGTATGCACACGCAAATTTATGCTTGATGTTCAGTAAGGACTTGATGTGCTGAAACATTTCATTAGCGAAGTGCGGTCCGTTATCTGACCGTAGTACTTTGCACACTCCCCACCTGGGGAAAACCTCCCTCACTAGAAATTTAGCTGCTCTGAAAGCATCCGCATGTGAGCAGGGTCCTGCCTCAATCCACCTGGAGAATGGGCATACCACTACAATCATATACCTGTTTCCTTGACATACATTGTTCATATCAACGTAATCAATATGAATGTGCAGGAAGGATCCCTCTGGTCGGGGTATAGTACCTTTTATCACTTGCAGCGTGTGATCGGCCGTAAACTGTTGACATGTAAAACAATTGCTGATAAAATTTGTTATATGAGAATTTAACTCGGGGCAGAACCAGTCTTCCCTAAATCGTGCTGCAATAACTTCCTTCCCTGTATGAGCTGGGTGATGGAGCTGGCCCAGGGCGGTGTTCAACAGTGCCAATGGCATGACCATCTTTCCAGTGTTACCCTGACGCCATAGTGCGTCACTTGGCGACATTGTACATTCTCTTTTTACCCATAGTTCCTTTTCTGCCATTGGTGCGGCCGCCTGTAATTCCATTATCTGTGTGGCTGGGAGATGGGTGTACCCTTCTCTCATCAACATCTCTTTAGCTATCCCCCTCCCTCTCCCTCTCTCTGACTCTGGGGGGTTCCATATTTCACTAAAGTACGCAGCATACTTGGCATGTGTGTCTGCTGCTTCATTCCCTTTTGAGATATGATCTTCTCCATTAGTATGTGCGGGACATTTGACCAAAGCTAGTTCTTGGGGATTATTTATTACTTCAATTAATTCAGCTAACAAGAGAGCATGTTGCACTGGAGTGCCGTCAGCTCTCCTAAACCCCCTTCTCCGCCATTTTGTCAACCCCGAGTGGACAGTTGACGTGACATATGCGCTATCGGAATATATAGTAACTCTTTTGTCAAAGCTTTCCTTCAACGCCAAGATCAGTGCAACCAATTCTGCTGCTTGAGCAGAATAATGCTGTGGTAACTGTACACATTTCACCGCAACACACACCAATTCCTCTGTCATTTTTACAACTGCTGCCCCAGTTCTCCTTATTCCATCACACTGGTCTATTGTCGATAACCCATCAATGAACAAGAGCTCTCCTCCATTTAGTGCATCCTCCTCAACTTTTCTAGTACATGAGTACATTTCAGTAGTCTGCGTACAATCATGAGCATAGTCACCTTCCTCGATAACTTCCGCTATAAACCTTGCAGGATTAACTGTACTGCATCTAACAATAGATAGTTCTGGTCTAGATAAGATAATCTCATAACCTGATGCCCTCTGCGTGGTTAGTGTGGACTTAGGCTTGTTCAATATTGCAAATAGTGCATGTTCCACAAATAGTGTGGTTGGGCACCCCATTGTAATAGATGACGATTTCTCTACCGCGAAGGCAGCTGCGGCAAGGCCTTGTTCACAAGGGAAGTGACCTAACATAACAGGGTCCAAGTGACCGCTGTAAAATGCTATTGGCTTGTATCCCATGCTTGTTTTCTGAGCCAATACTGCTTTCATTACTGCTGAGTCGCAATGTGAAAAGATAAAGAACTGTCGTTCATAATCTGGTGTGGCCAGTACCGGAGCAGTTGATATTGCTTGTTTCAATTCATCAAATGCTTCCTTCATTTCCATTTTCCACCCCAATTTTTTCTCCCCTTTGTTTGCTTCTCTCAATGCTTCAGGTAGGGGTCCTATGTATGAGCTGTAATCAAAAACCCATGCTCTGCAGTAGTTGCACAATCCCAGGAACTGTTGCAGCTCCCTCACTGTTTGTGGGAATGGCGTGTTTGATATAGCCTGTGCTCTTTGTGGTGCAATCTTTCTTCCGTGTTGGGATATCAGTTGACCAATGTATAATACCTGTTCTTGACAGTACTGTAACTTCTCTTTGTCTACCTTGTAACCCATTTCAGCCAATGTTGTCAGCATTTTCAATGAGTCCTCCCTGCACCTTTTTTCGCTTGTGCTGCAAATTATTTTGTCATCAACATATTGCAGCACCGTACTTTCCAATGCAACGTTTCCCAAGTCCATCTGTATTACTCTGTTGAAAATTGAGGGTGACTCGCAGTACCCTTGTGGTAACCTGGTGCGTTTCCATTTTGTGTTTCTGTACGTGAAGCTTGTCAGGTCTTGTGAATCTGGATGCAGGGGTATTGAGAAAAAGGCATTTTTGAGGTCAATCACTGTAAACCGTGAGGCCTCTGCTGGAATTCCACATAATATAGTGGCTGGGTTTGCTGCTATGGGGTATTCTGCTTCTACAATGTTGTTCAAGGGCCTGAGGTCCTGGATAAAACGCCAAGACCCTCCTTTACCCTTGCGCACTGGGTACACGGCCGTGTTACATGGTGATTCTGATGGTACCAGTATGCCGTTATTTATTAGGGCTGTTATTGTTTCGTATATGCTCTCATCTGCCTCTTTCGATAATGGGTATTGCTTCACTCTAGGGAGTATTGCACCCTTTTTCAGTTTTATTCGTACTCCCCCGATGCTCTTTATGCAACCCACGTCATAGGGACTTGTGGTCCACAGTGATGTTGGAACTTTTGCCATATCCTCCTCGTAAAAGGGAACTGGGGTAGATGCGGGTGCTTCAAGTGCCATGGGAATTTTCTGTGCCACTTGCTTGTACGTCACTCTTAGCCATAAATCTACACTCATCATAAATACCATTTCACCCTCTTCCTTGTCTTCTGAAAAGAGCTCCTCATCTGACACCCGGGTGAGCCTGCATCCCTCAGCCAGCGCTATCACTGCCCTCCATGCTCTTCCTTCCCGGTCTTGGGCATGTGCTGCGATATAATCAGCAGTCGCTATAATGCTATCGATGCTCACTGAAATCACCTTTCCTTCTGGTTCATTGGCTGGTGTTTCAGGTCTGAACAGATAGACTGCTGGCCTTCTCCAAATCTTCCCTTCTATTCCTGGCATCCATGCGAATGCCATGTCTGTTCCGTACTGGAACAGTTCACCATCTACTGGCTCAGCCCGAGTCACTGTCTGCCCACAGTATGCTTGCATAATTTGTCGGGCAGTGAGCATGTTTATTCCAGGGGTGGAACAAATTATGCCGTCCTCCGTGAAGGAAATTGTCATATTCAATCTGCTCATTATGTCTCTCCCAAGTGTGTTTACTGGCGAGTCCCTTGAATATAGGAGCGGGACAGACATGTCATAATCCCCTATTGATAAGGGGATGTTATCAGTAAAGGGAACCAACCCCCTAGCCCCAGAGAATCCTTGGGTGTTCATGGCCTCACCTGACTTCTTAAATTTACCTTCCCTTATGCAAGACCGGGTTGCCCCAGTGTCAACAAGGAATGATAACTTTTTGTCACCTATCGTTACCTCTATGCGTGGTTCCTCCGCACTATTAGGTGTTACCGACAGGATGGGACACACCAAGGACGTCTGTGGGCTGTCCTATTGTGGGTATAAAGATTGACCACTTCCTGTGTAAGGGTTGTGTCCCAGGACAGTCACCCTTCCCAGTTGTGTTTGCTGTAGCTGTGTATTGGTGGAGGTTACGTTATGGTCCTGAATTTGAGTGGGCTGCTGTACTTGCTGCACTTGGTGTTGTTGTGATATCGCTACTTGTTGTTGCGGTTGTGAATATGTCTGTGGCTGTTGTTGCATTATTAACTGTTGCTGCGCGCTGCCCTGTGGCAGTGCCTGCTGTTGTTGGTGACCCTGCTGTTCCCTTGTAGGCCCTTGTTGTCCCTGTTCTCCCCACGCTGGTGTGGAGGGTCTCATTCTACACGTGCGTGACATGTGTCCTAACAATCCACAAGTCCAACATACAGGTGGTTCCCTGGTCTGCCATGGGAAACTTCCTGAATTGTCCTGGTATACTGGTTGCCCAGTGGGGTAGAAGCTTCTGAATCCTCCCCCTTGCTGTTGTGAGTTATAGCCGTATCCCCTCCCCCTCATTATTCCTCCCCTTCCCCTGTTGTAATTATAATATCCAGCTCCTTGTGTTGAGTATCCTCCTCCCATATTGGTGGTATATGGTGGGGGTGGTGGTAGCTGTTGTGCTATAATTTGTGGTGATTGTATTTGAGAGGGATCTTGTGCGGCCACTACTTGCGTGGGGTTTGGTGTCATTGTTGTGGGTGTAGTTATCAGTGCTCCTTCCATCGTGTACTTAGTCAGTTTTTTCTGCACTAATTTAGCCTCTTCCGCTTTCCTACCTCTTCCTTTTGTTTCATCTTTTCTTGCCATGTCCTACAATGATGTACTATTGTTAGTTGTATTTCCGGCCAAGCCTTTGCTTCCATCCCCACTACTTTCTTCAATTGTTTCTGCACTGCCTCCGGGAGCCTTGTATTAGTATATGATAAAATATTGCTGGTGTCTTGTCCCATTGCTCTCTAGTTTCCATACGCCACTTCTCTTGAATTTCCTGGATATAATCAACAGGATCTTCGTTCTCACGCATCTTGCGCGATGTAATTGCTCCTATGTCTGATGTGTCTGGGTACTGTACCCTTAGTGCTTGCCATAATGCATGTCTGCAGTTTGCGAATGGCGCCCCGTCGTGTGATGTGTTTGTTATTGTGACATTGTGACCCCGGGGAAGCCCGCTCTCTTCCAGATGTCGTCTGCTGCATCCCCTAATATTGATATTAGTAGGCCCTTCACGTCTCCTACTGCCAGTTTCTGTCCTGCAGTGTGTTTTCCATCTCATATATCCATTTCCCCGCACCTCCACTTAGTGATGGGAGCCTGCACTTTATATTTTCCTTGTCTGCATGCTTCCAAGGGACGTATTGTGGTCTAACCCCTCCTCTCTCCAAAAGTGGCATTAGGTTGTGTCCTATCTGACCCCCCGGGTTTCCCGGTGTTGAGTCCGTATACCCCTCCTCTTCTTCCGTGTCGTCTACATCGTCTGTTATGTCCATGTTTCCCCTGCTCATAGCTGTTTCCCCTCCATCTCTTCCACTCCGTTTATCATTTACTTTATTTGATGTGGGCGTGTGTATTCGTTCTTCCTGCCTGCGTCCAGGGGGATCTCTAAGCCTGCCAGCGTAGGGTGTGTGTTCGTGGGGGGCGGGTGTGGGTGTAGGTGGGCATGTTGCACGGGATGAGTGCGGGGTGGTGAAACATGTTGGACGGGTTGATGAAGGTGTAGCTGTATGCGTGTGCCTTCCCGCCATTCCTTGCTCTTCTCCCTCACTTCCCCCCAGTTCTTCCTTCCTTCTGCAGGCCCATGGTGATTCCCTGTTGGTCCGGGTGATGTACAGTTTATCTAAGCTTTCCCTTTCCCTATTTCTTCCTTCTCTCTCCATTCCCTCTTCTTCCTCGCTGCAAAAGTCATCCAGGAGTGACAACCCCCAATCTGTCTTTTTCCCCTGAATCGTCACTGTTTTTAAATCTATTAAATCTGTTCCTCCCGTTTCTTCTTTACCAATTGCTCCCCTTTGTGCTGATGTTGTTGCTACTTCTGTGCCCCTGCGTACATATTTCCTTACTTCACTCTCCCCTCTCCTATCTTCTCTTTCCCCTTCTCTTTTCTCTACTATCTCTCCACCCATTTCCTCCCTTTTCTTTTTTAATTCCTCCATTACTTCACTACTCATCTTTTCCAATAACCTTTCTTCTTCTCTCCTCCTTTCCCATCTCTCTCTTTCCCATTCTAATATGCTTTCTATCATCCTCCCTTCTTCGTATTTCTTTGTCGTTTCTGATAGTATTTTCCTCTTCCATATTTCCATTTCCTTTTCTTTCTCTTCTTCCTCCCTTTTCTTGTCGCGCTGTGCTGCTCGAGATCCCTATCTGCTGCTGCCTTCACCCTTTCAGCTTCCCTCTTTCGTTCTTCAGTTCGTTCCCTCATTTTTTCCAAATCATTCTTACTTTCTTTCCTTTCTCGTCTTCTCTCTCTTTCCTCCCTCTCAAGCTGTTTGATTAGTGCATTTTGCTCATTCCTTAACTCCGCTAATCGTTTCTCCAAAATCTCTTCTTCTTCTCGTAACAGCTCTTCCTCCTTTCTTTTCCCCCCTTCCCCTTTCATCTCGCTCTTGCTGTCATTGTCCTCGTTCATTTTCCTTACTACCTCCTTCTCTTCTCCTGTTAATGAACCTCGCAATTTTAATAACACCTGTGCAGCTACCCACTAATCGTGTCCTATTGCTGCAATTTGTTCTTCGCTGGTCTTCTCCTCCCCTGCGGGCATCTTCGTATAAGTTGACCCTACCGTACTTGTCGTCTCCCCTCCCGTATAGCCACCTGTAGCTGTATATGGTGGTGGGCTGTATGCTGGGTTCGAATACCCCTCAGCCGCCCTTAATTGTTCTCTCACTATTTCTCGTAGTTCCGTTATAGGATATAACCCCCCTTCCTCCTTTTTCACTACTTTCGCTAGGGGCATGTCGTCGCCCTGTTCCTTTTTTATTTCTGTTTCATTTACATTGTTATTCTTTTCTCCTCCCTCTTGTCCTTTCCCTGTGCACTGTGTGCCTTCACTCTCTTTTTCCCCATTCTGTTCTTCCTCCTTAACCTTCTTCTCCTCCTTTGTTTCCCCCACAGTGAACATTCCGTTCGGTCCTGGTCGGGACCCCTGGAACATCCTCCATAAGTTAAACACCTCCACATGGTGTGTCAACTTCTTCCCCTTGTATGTGTTATGTAGATGGGTCAATAGTGAGTGTTGGACATATGGGTCGAAACTGCCATTAGGCGGCCATGGTGTCGTCATTTTGTTGTCCGTCCCCTGTGTCCATTCTATGCTGTATTTAATCAGTTTCTCTCTATGGGGTGACAGTGTTTTACATATATGCTGTAGCGGGGTAGTGAGGGTGTTCCCCCACCCTCCCGATCCTGTCCCGTATGACATAGTAGCACTGTGTTGTTATCCTTCCTCGATATGGTAGCGGTTATCTTGCTAATAATGAACGCTATACAATTTCAGATGTTTTACCTGGCCCCGTAATTTTGGGGACTTACGATCGTCCGCTAAAAGAAAATTATAAAATATAGCATTTGCAATCATATATTCTTTTTGTCTTTTCTTCTATCACCTAACACCGTTACGGCCCTTCTACGGCCGAGGCGCACGTAGCCCACTGCGGCTGCATGCCCTGTGTGACGTGCTTATACAGCCGTCCCACTTTATTTCACCCCTCCTCCTCTTTCCTCACTCGTCGTGGCCGGCGTTCTCCATGCGCGGTCACGTCCCCCTTTCCACCTCGCCCCGATATAATCGTTGCCGTTTACCTCCGTGCCCACTCCCTTACCACTATTCTTTTTCCCCACCACTCTTCAACAATGCCTTGTTCTCGAGATATCCTATGAAAGCCCTACTGGTGACGTCACCGACCTCTTCCAAAACTACCGGTAAGTTCTTTTCATGTTTTAAAAGTTCGAAATAAGTTTGCTATTTATCCCTGTTAACCCCACAGCTGTCCTCTTGTCACGCCTGGAACAAGGTAACCAACAATATAATCAGACTGCGCACGCTGCGTCGCCTCGCGTGTGATACGCCCCTCAACAGGAGGGCTTAACCAGCCAATTATCTTCTGTATTAGGCAACCAGCTGGCTACCGCCTACAGGAAAACGTCATCTATCTATCGAGTTTCTCTGCTCGATCAATAGGGATCCTCATCTACTCATTGATCAATAATCGCCAATTCGTAGGAAACCGCACACACACACAATCATCCTTACAGGTGGTCGCGACCTAGGCCAATCAGTGTCTACGAGCGGCCGCACGTGATGTTTTCGTGCTCCGCCCACCCTTCTTCATAACGTAGCGGACTGCTCTTGCACTTGTCCAGCTACCATTCACTTCACCGTCAACACTAATTCATCAAATCTTCGCCGCGCACCTTGGTAATACCTCCCACCTCCCGTATTCTGTTCCTCCCCCCTCCCTCACAATTTCACATTGCTTGTTGGGTGTGGCATACTCACCAAGTTCTCTTGATGCGGGGCCCCTCGACTGCGTGCACCCCTCCAAGCGGCTCGCCACCTCCCCTCGTCCGGACCACGTCTGGACACTCGCCAACCGTGGGCGGGATACTTCTCAACCGGCTCCCGAGGGCCAATATCCGGATTGCGCTGTCCGGTCTTCTCGCAGTTCCGCGATGGTCCTGTAGTCCTCAAAAAGGGGGCAGTGGCAGAGGGGGCTGCGCCGCCGGGCCTCCTCGCAACGAGAGTACTCGGAAAAATAAAATAAAAAGCAGATCTTAAACAGATCACAGCAGTGCCTCCAACTTGTCGTGGGGTATCTCCCAGGGTCGGCTGGGCCTTCCGCGGACCTCCGGGCTGGGAGGCCCCAACTCCTCCCGCGTATCCCAAAAATGAGTATGAGACACACACAAGAAGCAAGGTGGTTCTGCTGTTCATTGAATAACGGCAGGGATGGGTCTAGGATCGTACGCGTCCGTCCAGACTCTCGAAATTCGTGGGGCTCGCAGACCCCTTTTTGCCTCAGTATGACGCGCTACTTGCGTCACCTGGGAAAGTTAGCAAAAAACCTATCGCCATTCTGGATTGGTTCCTCGAGTGGTAGGGTTAGTATAGCATACGTATAGAGAACGCTGTTAGTGGTTAAGGGTCAGTCAGGTGGTATACTTGGGTTGTCCCTTCTATTAGATACTTGAAAATTGTTACACGAAGACCTCTAATGATTGGCTAATGTTAATGGCGTCAGTGATGAGTGCCCCATGTTCTGATTGGTCCACTCGCGAGCCCCCCAGCCTGGGACCATCGTTGTTCCCAGCTTGCGGTGTACCTGTCATTTGCAACAATATGTAACTATGTGTTCGTGCAGACAATGCATGGATTTGCTCATATGCCTGAGAGCAGACCATTCCCATCGCTGTAGGTGTCCATTGGGTCATTTCATTGTTGCAGCCTGTGTCTCAAACGTGGGACCCAGGCGACTTCTCCCTCCTGGGTATGGCACCCTGTCAGGTTTGGCTTGGTCACGTGAGGAGAGACCGTGGTTGAGGCAGAATTCTGCACATTTAAAGTTGTATTTTCCACTGCGTGTCTGGCTTTGCTTGCAGGTGTGACCTTGGCGTCGGCTGGTAGCATGCGAGTTGCAACATCGCTCCCTTGGCTGTCAGTTCTCGCTGGGCTCGTTCTGCAGGGTCAGCAATTGTACTCTTGCTCGTTCAATGTTCGTGGAGGCTCTTGCTTGCGGCCTACTTGGGCCTGGTGCATAGGTGGGGATGTTTAATGCACAGCACCTAAGTTGCGGTATCACATTGCTTCATAGGCGGTATCATGTCTTCGTTGTATTTTCATCACAATGCAAGGGTTAGGAGAAGCGGCAGTGTTAGGAAAGATTTCGTAATTGTAGGTAATTTTCCTTCCATGTGGCAACCCCTAAACTTTTTGCTGTTGTTTTCACCTTGTTCTTGACTTTGCCAGAGAAGTGCAGCCTTCTGCCGCACTCCTCTGGGCTTTCGCTCTTTTCTTACGGGGAAACTGACATGCCCTTAAGACAGTCAGTACCGGGGAACGCTGTTTCCCGTAGTTTCTTTTATCGTGTTGCGGCTTTAGTGCAACATGACACAAGAGGGCACTGTAAGCTAAGTTACAGCTCTCTTGGGTCTCTAGCCTTCTACAGGCCCTAGATACTCTTTTAGGATGGTATTTGATCGGTGCAGGTCATTCAGGGACTCGAATGGTGGAAGCGATCGTTTTGTTTATTTTGAGCTCCTTTTGGCGTTCTGAGCACGTTTTTTGCACTGAACCCAAAATGGTGGCCTGGCTCCCAAAATGGCCAGACCACGAGGCTCCTTTGTCTTGTCCACTGACCGTCTTGCTCCCTTCACCTTCCCCAGGTCGAGCGACCCGGGGCCTTCCTTATTTGGGCATGTACTTTCCCGCGAAACGTGGTTGCTTTCGCGGGCTTCTACATGTCGTTTGTGTGCCTCCAGGGTGTGAGCTGGGATGTCTGGTCCCAATACACATCCTGGGTGCCAGAGAGTCTAGGGTAGTGTGAATGCCTGGGACCACCGTGGTCCGTGATTGGTCCACGTATGGTATGTGTGTTGATGAGCGGATCTCCCATTGGCTCCCCTCCGTTTTGGCGCGAAGGGAACCGTGGATAAGAGGGGGCTGGAAACACCACTACCATGTCGATCTCCTGAGTTCTCACGAACGAAGGAATACAGGAGCCAAGTATCCTGCAACCAAGAGGCTGGACCGAGGAATCGCTGGTGACCCGCTGAAGGAATCCTCCTTTGCACTGCTGTCGTCCTGTGAAACCCTTTCCTCCTTTGATCGAACCAGAAGGCCTGTACTGGTGCTTCGACCTTTGGAATAGCAGGAACAGCTATTCCCGGCGACTTCATCAACTCCTGCCAAGTAAGCCTTCGGAAGTGTCTCTGGGCCATCCAGTTGACTGACCAGCTTACAAGGGAGTCCTGCTCTGTAACTGCCGCCAGGTTGTGTTGTATTTCGAGTCCTTGTCACTCTCCCACGCTTCGTACACTTGGCGTTCCCAAGTCTGAAGGGAGGAGTGTACATTTGGCTTGAATACACACAGCCGCTCCGTTGTCCTGCTGCGGCAACAAACTGTGCTGGTTTCGTCGATTGGGACGTCTTTTTGCTCTACACGACTACGAGGCGTTCCCTGCTCTTCTGAACCTGCCAGCTGCTGAAACTAACGTGGAGAAGCCTGGGTCTGCTTGCTTCGGGGACCGGTGAGTAGTTTAGCTAGGATCTGGTCGCCCTCCTGCAGTATCCCATTGCTTTTCCCTGCTGTGTAAAAACAGCACCCTTTTGGCCGTACTCGCGCTCTGCTTCTGCCCGCTGTGGAGGCTGCGCTTGAGTTGCGGAACCTGTTCTCCTGCTGTGCACTAACCCGAACTGCCTGACTTCCTCTGAAGAGCTTCCCCTTTTCCCCGTTGGCACCGGCGTGGCAGGTACTTTGAGCACAAGGCTCCACTCTTCGCAGGGCTCGGACTTCCATCTAGTTAGGTGCCTCTGAAGGCGAACTGAGTCTAAAGCGTTATCGCACTGCCTGTTTTCCTTTCCTTTCAGGTGGACTACATATTTCGTGCTTTAAACGCTTGCGACTGTGTATTTGTATATATATTGTGTTGATATGGTATGTGTTGGTTTAATATTGTGATATTGTGATTTTCTCGCTACGGTCATTATTTTAAAGGCCTTAAAATAAATGTGTATCTATTTTTGATATAACAACTGTTTGGAGTAGTTTGTAAGCGCTCTTGCTTTGTGTGCTCATTGCGGGCTTTCAGTCACCCTCACCCCTCTTGAGACCTAGTCTTGACCGCCGCGATCGCTACCTTGATTGGTCTGGCTTGTCCAGAGGTTACCCTGTTCCAAGTAATTAGGTTGGCCTTCTGAACTTCTGCGCCACCAGGACAGAGTTCAGAAATCCGTCTTAACAAATTGGTGTACAGCGGTGGGATACGACTGAAGGTATCCAGTGTTGCGCACGAACTAAGGCATTTCAGGTTATTCCAAATAGTACACGTAGTGAATTGTTGTAGTATAACTTTAAAAAGGCCATAGTCCTATCAAACAGTATGGAATCAAATACCTTGTTAACTTTAAATGCTTCCAAATCAGAAACGCTGAAAAAGATGTGTGCGGAGAGAGGTGTTTCCTCTCAAGGCACAAAATTGGAAATGATCCAGAGAATCGTGGCGTGGCAAGAAGCGCAGCTTGACGCTATAACTTCTGAGGACAGTGCAGAAGGTGGTGGGGCTGCTCTCACTGGTAGAACCGACGGTTCTGCCGCTGCACTGATCCATCGCGACCACGAGGACAGGGAGGATGTGATGTCTAATGTTTCCTCTGCCAGTGCTGATGGGGATGCTATGCTTGAATTCAAGAAGCAAGAGCTGCGGTTTAGGCAGCAGGAGCTTGAATTCAGCATAGCCAAACTAAAAATCGAACAGGCAGAAAAACAGAAAGACAGGGATCACCAGTTGGAACTGGCCAAGCTTCAGGTTGCAAATGGGTCCAAGGGTCCTGGACATGGGTCTGGGGCTTCCTCTCATCCACGGTTTCCGAAAGATCTGCTCAGTGTGTATGAAGAAAGGAATGACATTATGGACTGGCTGAATGCGTTTGAGTATGCATGCGAGGTTCAAGAAGTTGACAATGCTGATAAGATTGCGTGGTTGCTCAGTAGACTGCCCCATTCTGGCTGTAGTGCCATTATGGAAATGTCAAAGGCTGAGCGAGCTGATTTCGCAATGTTAAAGCAAACTCTCATTTTAAAGTTTGGGAAGACTCCGGCCCAATATTTAAAGCGTTTTCGAGAGTATAAGAAAAAGGAAGGTGGTACTTGGGTATCTTATGTCGCTGAATCTTTGAAAAACTTAACTGGCTGGGTCGAAGGTTATAAGGTTTCTACCTTCGAAGGCATGATAAATCTTGTCATGCTCGAACATATTTTTGCTTCTTCTTCCCCGGAGCTTAAGCAGCATTTGGCCGATTCGAAGGAGATAGATCCTAAGAAGCTGGCCATTGCAGCAGACTTATGGGTGTCACATCGAGTGTCCCATAAGGACAAAACTCATCCTGGTAAGCAGGAGGAAGGGAAAAAGTCCAAAGATATGGAGGGTGGGTAATCTGCTAAATCTTCTTCCCATAAGGGCCACAAAAAGAAAAACAAGGGTAAGACACAAGAGAACTCACAGGGCAGTGGAGGTCCGCCTCCGAAACAGAACTCTGGTTACAATAAGCCTCCCTACGTAAACAGACCCAATGGGGCTTGTTTTTCTTGTGGAGCAACTGACCATGTGAAGGGGGATCCCCGGTGTAAGGTTAGACCTTTGGGGGTCCACTCCGCTAATCTGGCCTTCTCTTCCTACGAGGAAGAAGAGATTACAGGAGCATCCTTCTCCTCAGACTCATTTCCCAGCGGAATAGAGGCTGAGGTAGTTTTAGTGTCCCTGGGTTCCTGGGAGCCTAAAGTCGCAGAGGCTTATGCTAGGATTCCGGATAATACCAAGCACTACTTTAAAGACAGTGTGCTGATCAATGGAGTGGATACTCCAGCTCTTAGGGATAGTGGGTGCAGTCGCACTGTAGTGGATTCTACCTTGGTAGACTCAGAGGAAGTTGCCAGAGCTACTCTGATGCCCACTAAGTTGGCTGACGGCCCCCTCCGTATGTTTCCCGTGATCCCTGTAAATCTTACTTTAAATGGTACAGCAGTCAGGATTCCAGTGAGCATTCAGAGAAACGTCCCGGGAAAGGTCTTGTTGGGTAATGATCTCAGAGCTTTAGGGCTCGTAGGAGACACTGCCGAAAGACCCTACACACGGTCTCAAGCACGGGCAGCATTGGCCAAGTCCAATACGCCGCCCCAGCCGAAGGGGAAACCCAAGGCGAAAGGAGTCTACAAGTCAAAACGAGGGAAAGAGAATATTCCCCCGAGCTCGCCTACCACTGCGGTGGAGGAAGTTGGTCAATCGCCCGGGCATGACGAGGAGGTGGCGATGCCTGAAGTATTCGACCCCAACGATCATCCTGAACTAAAAGACTTGTTAGTTGAAGGAGGTCCTGATAGGGACGAATTCAGTAAAGGCCAACGTGAGTGCCCATCTCTGGAAGGCCTAAGGAGACAGGCCTGCTCCCAGCTTGAGGGTGAACCTCCTGGGAAGCATAGGATTTATTGGGAAGGTGGACTCCTGTATAGTGAGCCCACAGAGTCTACAGAAGGAGACCATAGGAGGTTGGTGGTTCCCCTTGCTGTTAGGCCCTTCCTCCTGCAGTTGGCGCATGAAGTTCCCCTTGCTGGTCACCTTGGTATGAAGAGGACCAAGCAAAGGTTATCCATGCACTTCTACTGGCCCAAGATGGGGGTGCAAGTAGAAAGTCACTGCAGGAGTTGTGCCTCCTGCCAGTTGTCTGGTAAGGTTGGCGCGACAATCCAAGCTCCGTTGGTACCGCTCCCAGTTGTGGGGGTACCATTTGAAAGGGTAGGGATCGACATCGTTGGTCCCCTTGACCCGCAAACATCCTCGGGCAATAGGTTTATCCTGGTGCTGGTCGACCATGCAACCAGGTATCCTGAGGCCATCCCATTGAAGACTGTAACTGCCAAGTCAGTTGCAAAAGCTTTACTCGGCATATTTACTAGGGTTGGCTTCCCTAAAGAAGTTGTGTCAGATCGTGGCAGCAACTTTATGTCGAAGTATATGCAGGCTATGTGGAAAGAATGTGGGGTCACCTACAAGTTCTCTTCTGCATACCACCCCCAGACCAATGGTCTGGTGGAACGTTTCAACAGAACGTTAAAGAGCATGATTGGGGCTCTGGAGGAGCCTCAGAGAAGAAAATGGGATCTTCTTTTACCATGCTTGCTGTTTGCCTACCGAGAGGTACCACAGGAGGGTGTTGGCTTCAGCCCCTTCGAACTTCTGTTCGGTCATCCCGTACGGGGACCCTTAGCCATCGTCAAAGAGGGATGGGAAATGCCCACTCCCCCTGTTACTACCAATGTAGTTGATTATGTGCTGGGGCTCAGAAAACGGATGGTACTTCTGATGGGCTTGGCTAGCGATAAATTGAAGGCAGGGCAAGCGCTGGTGAAACATTGGTACGACCAGAAAGCTTCCCTCATCAACTTTACACCTGGTCAGCAAGTCCTGATCATGAATCCAATAAGGCCTCGAGCTTTACAGGACAAATGGTCAGGCCCTTACACAGTGGTGGAGCCCCTGGGTGAGGTGAACTATTTAGTGGACCTTGGAAGGCCTGGACAGGCTCCAAAAGTGTTTCACGTAAATAGGCTGAAGGCTTTCGTCCTAAGAGTCGAAATCGCAGCACTGCTACTGGCTTCAGATGTTGAGGAAGAGGAGTCTGAACCTCTCCCCGACCTGTTCCACAGCGGTCCTTCAGATAGCTCCATTGAGGGTGTCCGAGTGGCCCCTCACCTGACTCCGAATCAGCAGGCTGAGGTGAAAAGTTTGCTTAGGCAGTTTTCCCCCCTGTTTTCACAGTCCCCTGGTTTGACACCTTGGTGCAAACATAACATTGACACAGGAGACAGTGTAACTACCAAAAGTAGGGGATACAGGATGTCAGATAAAGTACGGTCTTATATTAAGACCGAGGTCAACAAAATGTTAGACCTTGGGGTGATTGAACCCTCTAGTAGTCCTTGGTCCAGTCCTGTGGTGTTGGTTCCAAAGGCAGGCACTTCTGAATTGAGGTTCTGCGTGGATTACAGGGCTCTGAATGCTGTCACCAAGACAGATGCACACCCCTTGCCTCGAACAGATGAGCTGGTGGATACTTTGGGTGCCTCCAAGTACCTCCGCACGTTTGACCTCACTGCTGGCTATTGGCAAATAGCTTTAGCAGAACATGCCAAGGAGAAGACAGCATTTTCTACTCCAGACGGCCTTTACCAATTCCGGGTAATGCCGTTCGGGTTGAAGAATGCACCTGCCACTTTCCAGAGGCTTGTGAATCATGTGTTGAATGGGTTGGACGAATTCTGTCTTGCATATCTGGACGATATAGCAGTTTTCAGTGCCACCTGGAAAGACCATGTGAAACACCTCAGGATTGTGCTCCAGGCTCTTCAGAAAGCCCACTTGACCATAAAGGCTAGTAAATGCCAGATTGGACAAGGCTCAGTGGTTTACCTTGGACATGAAGTAGGTGGAGGGAGGATACAGCCTCTACCCAGTAAAGTACAAGCAGTACAAGACTGGCCTACCCCCACTACGCAAACCCAAGTGAGAGCCTTCTTAGGACTCATGGGGTATTACCGCAACTTTGTGGCAGACTATGGCACCATAGCTGCTCCTCTGACTGCCCTCACAACTCCGAAGAAACCCAAGAAGGTAACTTGGACCGACGAGTGTGAGAAGGCCTTCAATGGCTTAAAAGACTCCTTGTGCCAGGCCCCTGTCCTCAGGGCCCCGGATTATCAAAGACCTTTTATCGTGCAGACGGACGCCTCTGACACTGGGATAGGAGCTGTACTATCACAAGTAGATGAGAAGGGTAAGGAACACCCTATCGGTTTTATTAGTCGCCAGCTTAAGGACAGAGAGCTCAGATGGTCCACAGTAGAGAAAGAATGTTTCTCTGTTGTGTGGGCCCTAAGGAAGCTGAGGCCCTACCTCTATTGGACCCACTTCACTGTGCAGACTGACCATAAGCCGTTAAAGTGGCTAATGAACATGAAGGGGGAGAATCCAAAGTTGCTTAGGTGGTCCATAAGTCTACAAGGCTTCGACTTCACTATTGAGCATAGGCCAGGTGTCCAACATAGCAACGCTGATGGGTTGTCCAGAATGTTTAACCGACCTGAACAAGAGACTCATCCAGGGGTGGATTAGTTCCCCCTGTCCATAGTCTGGGAGGGGCGAGTGTTAGGAAAGATTTCGTAATTGTAGGTAATTTTCCTTCCATGTGGCAACCCCTAAACTTTTTGCTGTTGTTTTCACCTTGTTCTTGACTTTGCCAGAGAAGTGCAGCCTTCTGCCGCACTCCTCTGGGCTTTCGCTCTTTTCTTACGGGGAAACTGACATGCCCTTAAGACAGTCAGTACCGGGGAACGCTGTTTCCCGTAGTTTCTTTTATCGTGTTGCGGCTTTAGTGCAACATGACACAAGAGGGCACTGTAAGCTAAGTTACAGCTCTCTTGGGTCTCTAGCCTTCTACAGGCCCTAGATACTCTTTTAGGATGGTATTTGATCGGTGCAGGTCATTCAGGGACTCGAATGGTGGCAGCGATCGTTTTGTTTATTTTGAGCTCCTTTTGGCGTTCTGAGCACGTTTTTTGCACTGAACCCAAAATGGTGGCCTGGCTCCCAAAATGGCCAGACCACGAGGCTCCTTTGTCTTGTCCACTGACCGTCTTGCTCCCTTCACCTTCCCCAGGTCGAGCGACCCGGGGCCTTCCTTATTTGGGCATGTACTTTCCCGCGAAACGTGGTTGCTTTCGCGGGTTTCTACATGTCGTTTGTGTGCCTCCAGGGTGTGAGCTGGGATGTCTGGTCCCAATACACATCCTGGGTGCCAGAGAGTCTAGGGTAGTGTGAATGCCTGGGACCACCGTGGTCCGTGATTGGTCCACGTATGGTATGTGTGTTGATGAGCGGATCTCCCATTGGCTCCCCTCCGTTTTGGCGCGAAGGGAACCGTGGATAAGAGGGGGCTGGAAACACCACTACCATGTCGATCTCCTGAGTTCTCACGAACGAAGGAATACAGGAGCCAAGTATCCTGCATCCAAGAGGCTGGACCGAGGAATCGCTGGTGACCCGCTGAAGGAATCCTCCTTTGCACTGCTGTCGTCCTGTGAAACCCTTTCCTCCTTTGATCGAACCAGAAGGCCTGTACTGGTGCTTCGACCTTTGGAATAGCAGGAACAGCTATTCCCGGCGACTTCATCAACTCCTGCCAAGTAAGCCTTCGGAAGTGTCTCTGGGCCATCCAGTTGACTGACCAGCTTACAAGGGAGTCCTGCTCTGTAACTGCCGCCAGGTTGTGTTGTATTTCGAGTCCTTGTCACTCTCCCACGCTTCGTACACTTGGCGTTCCCAAGTCTGAAGGGAGGAGTGTACATTTGGCTTGAATACACACAGCCGCTCCGTTGTCCTGCTGCGGCAACAAACTGTGCTGGTTTCGTCGATTGGGACGTCTTTTTGCTCTACACGACTACGAGGCGTTCCCTGCTCTTCTGAACCTGCCAGCTGCTGAAACTAACGTGGAGAAGCCTGGGTCTGCTTGCTTCGGGGACCGGTGAGTAGTTTAGCTAGGATCTGGTCGCCCTCCCGCAGTATGCCATTGCTTTTCCCTGCTGTGTAAAAACAGCACCCTTTTGGCCGTACTCGCGCTCTGCTTCTGCCCGCTGTGGAGGCTGCGCTTGAGTTGCGGAACCTGTTCTCCTTCTGCTGTGCACTAACCCGAACTGCCTGACTTCCTCCGAAGAGCTTCCCCTTTTGCCCGTTGGCACCGGCGTGGCAGGTACTTTGAGCACAAGGCTCCACTCTTCGCAGGGCTCGGACTTCCATCTAGTTAGGTGCCTCTGAAGGCGAACTGAGTCTAAAGCGTTATCGCACTGCCTGTTTTCCTTTCCTTTCAGGTGGACTACATATTTCGTGCTTTAAACGCTTGCGACTGTGTATTTGTATATATATTGTGTTGATATGGTATGTGTTGGTTTAATATTGTGATATTGTGATTTTCTCGCTACGGTCATTATTTTAAAGGCCTTAAAATAAATGTGTATCTATTTTTGATATAACAACTGTTTGGAGTAGTTTGTAAGCGCTCTTGCTTTGTGTGCTCATTGCGGGCTTTCAGTCACCCTCACCCCTCTTGAGACCTAGTCTTGACCGCCGCGATCGCTACCTTGATTGGTCTGGCTTGTCCAGAGGTTACCCTGTTCCAAGTAATTAGGTTGGCCTTCTGAACTTCTGCGCCACCAGGACAGAGTTCAGAAATCCGTCTTAACAGTCAGCAAGCATTTAGATGAGTGCTTTGTGCGTCTTGCGTTTCAGCAGTTCGAAAAACCTATGTGAAAAATAATAAAGAGGCGCGTCAGTGGGTGTGTCCGTCACCTACGTCATAGCACTGAGTATGTTCTTCGTGTGGATGGGTGTGGGGGTGTCCAGTGTGCATGGTTGCACGGGTGTTCTGACAGTTGGCTAGGTCGTCATGGCATCTCTAATGATGTGTTTCCTTACTGTTAAAGGGCTTAGTTGAGTTCATCCATGCCGCAGGTGTCGGCTTGAGCAGGGCAGGCTGGTGGGCAGGCTGATGGGCACATCCGTATGTTCCTGTACCAGGGTATTTGGTCGTCTGGTAGATAGGCAAATTCATCTCGTGGCGGGTGTCTGGGTCACGATCCTCTAGGCCAGGGGCACGAGGAGATTGGGGGGAGTCTTTTTTCCCATTCTCCCACTTCAAGGCAATCATAAGAGTACAGATGGGGATCTTCCTACATCATCCCCATGCATAGCAATTTAAGTACCTCTTCCTCAATGTTGGAAGAATGTTGTTGGCGGTGTAGTGAAGCACGGACTGGAAGAGAGTATAGGGCCGGACACCCTTGGCTATCACCTACAGGGTCCAAGTACCCGAGGTCCTCAGTTTCTATTGCAAGAAGAATCTTGAAACCCAGGCACCTGCAGGAGTGTTATTGCCCTCGGGCTTTGAAGCCTCAAACCTTTGCCTTTACTCAAAGAGTACTTATCGAGGATAAGATTGCCCTGTTGGTTCCCTTCTTCATCCTCAGCTTAGTTGCAGATGAGGAAATGCTCCTTTCTCGCCCACCCTCAAAGCATGATTGGAAGCCCCTTAAACCCTGGAAAGATCATGTACTATCGGTGGCCGAATCATTGTCCCTGGGAGTGACTGAGCTGTCAGAGTATCTGACTTCTCTTTTTGATATGAACATTTTCGACAGAAGAATGACAGTGTTGCAGACCATCCAATCATTATCCCTGAGCATGAGTTAGGGGAAGTCTACTGACTGGCCTCCTGACCATGCTCTAAGCTTCAAAGATAGCTTTGTATCTTTCAACCATGCACCTCGATGTGCATCTAGTCCCAGGAACATGCCATTGACCACCATGTACACATGTCCTGCTGCTGATTCTAATATATTGTAAACCACTTGATTACAACTGCTATTCTGACTAATTCTTGTAGGAGGTCACAGTTGAACTATGATTATTCTCTCCAGAGGAAAACATGTCAAGCCCTCGGCAAAGCATCCCGGTTTACTTTGACTGCTGTGAAGTGATCCTTTCTGGTAGAGTTTCAGTCCTATGGCAGCCAGTGCTCTTGTGCCAAGCCACCATGACTAATGCTGACTGTTAGGACAGCTGCAACAATAATAATGCCTTTTCTTCATTGATCGTTTTAAATTGTATGCCTAATCTCCTTTGGATGGGAGAGATACTGGTTTCTCACAAATCATCTAGCCCTCGTGCAGCATACACAGATGCAGTGGGATGTCTGCTTGTCCACTATACATGATAGTATGTTTGGCAAGAAAACGGTTTATTCCTGTCACGGGAAACCTCAGAAATGCCATAATATCAAGGACCGACATTTGGAAGGCTTGGGCTAATTTTGGGAGTTATTCCTAAGGTACATTGGTGTCCTCTCTAGATGGTGGCTGGATCTCTCGTCCTGTGGGGCCTGGCCCATTGAACTCAAAAACATGTCCATCAAAGGCAGTAGAAGCCGTGGAGTTGCAGGAGCCTCGGATGAAATGGCTGCAGCAGTGGTAGAGCTTTGGTGGGCTACTGAGCAGAGTGGGCGCCTTCTGTGCCTGCCTTTGTCCCCGAGTGAGAGCATGATTGCTGCGGAGCCTTGGGAGTTTATGTGTAGGCTCTCTCTGGCACTCCCTACCATATCAGGGTAGGAGCCCCTGGCAGGTCGCGTCTGGCAACACCATAGCATTGCAGCTAGAATTAGAGTGCTTGCGTGCGCAGCACCTCAGGGCTGCCAGGTTGCAGAACTGTTAGGTGAGAATCCATGTGTGCAATGGTAGATGTTGCCCACAAGATGCATAATCATTATCCCATGATTCTTGGGGACTAAGTCAGAATGACCAGTGTCAACAGGGGGACCCGGCAGAACCTTTTACTACATGACAACTATCAATCATTATAAAGTGACAAAGAGAACACTTTAGATACCGAAGGAATTCACACTCCAGGTCGATTCAATCAATGAAACAATTGCGGCCCGAGGTTAGAACCATCAAGTCGTTTTGAGAAACACATCTAGCTGTGCTAATAGATTGATCAATAAATATACAATTTTATGACACAGGTATACAATGTTGACAAACAAGGAAATGCAAAATATGAAGGTAATATTGAAATTGATAATCGTTAATAGTTTAATTGGAATACTGAAAGAATGGACAGGTGATGCAATCCCAATCCGTTTTGTGACATAGAACGGTTAGAAAAACAATAATATTGGTTGTGTATAGATTTGCAGCAGTTAGGCATGTTTGAATAGTACAACCCAAAGAAAGATTCTAATACTGCTACTCCAATATTGTTTACAAAATGAATGCATGGGTGATACATGATTTGACAGACTTGTGACTACAGTTACAAATGACAGAAAACCTGTGAAATCTGCATACGAGTACCATAAATGGGTGGTTATGCAAAGCACAATTTAAAGAATGATTCAATATCAAATGATAAAACGTATCAGTATGTGCATTTGAACAGATACAATGAATGAATGAATGAATGAATAACACAGACAGGTATTGGCATTAAAGGGGAAGTTCTCTCAAAAAATGTATTGTCCCAATGCATAGGACATGTATTTTTTAGCATATTTTGATTTATCCGAAAAAAGAGTCCTATGCATCTTGCAATCGATTTTCTCAGATTTACACAGGCAGGACCACCATTTTGTGCTGATCTTATCTATTGATCCATCAACCTAAGTTCAAGTGCCGCTGTGGCAGTAGATACCAAGACCCACCCTTAAAGCTGACATCATTACAAGCATACGCCCCTTGTCACAAAACCAATGCACATCTTCTGCCTCCCATCCACAAACCAACCAGGGGTGACACTGGTTAGCTACATGGTGTTGAAGGGTCAAGCCCATCAAGGCCAAAAAGCTAAAAACAGTCAAGGCTTCATCCTAGCTCCATTAATGCTAATAATCATTTGCCAACCCTGCCCAGTGAAGAAAAGCAGCATCACTGCATGGGAGACATCATGTTAATACATATTTATTATTATGCCCAACATTTTTAAATCATGAAATATTTGATTGAACATACTGAAACCTGCACTCTGCCCCTGCTCACCACTTGGTCCCCCGAGCTTGCCGTGATCAAATTACATTACATTAAAACGTATAAACACAATCCATGTGCAGCAATCACTAAGCTTGGTATTGCAGTCACCCATCCACGGCTGATCCTGCTTAGCATCACAGCCAGCAGAGCCGGGAAATGATTAGTAGCATTGAGGGTGCTAGGACGAAACACAGATTGCATTTGGTTTTACAGCCTGGGTGTGCTCCACCTTGCTCTTGATGAAGCTAAGCAGGATCAGCCTTGGTTGGTTTGTGGGTGGGAGACTGCTGGGAAAATACCAATCTTGATGATTGCTGCAACTAGATTGTGTTGATAGGTTTAAATTTAATTTGATCACAGCTAGCTCAAGAGACCAACTAGCAGAATGGTTAAAGCCTGGATTATCAGGGGCAGGGTGCAATTTTCAGTAAGTTCAGTCACAATGTTCATGATTTAAAAATGTTGACCATATTAATACATATATAGTAACATGATGTCTCCCATCCGCAAACCAACCAAGGGTGGTCTTGCTTAGCTACACAAGGCAGGGCCGGCAGATGATTAGTAGCATTCAGTGTGCTGGAAGGAAGCACTTTAGAGCTTGGTTGGGCTTGACCCTGCTGCCCCGTGAAGCTATGCAAGCTCTGCCTTGGTTTGTTTTTGCATGGGAGACATGAGACATGCGCTGTTGTTGTGAAAAGCGCTGCAAGCTTCTATTGATATTAGCTTTAGTCGCAGTATTCATGTTTACATGTGAGAAAATTGAAGGTAAAATGCATAGGATTTGTTTTTTCAATTCGATAGAAATATGCTAAAAAATATGTGCCCTATCCATTGGGCCAATCAAATTTCTAAGAGAACTTCTCCTTTAATATCAGATTCAATACCACACATACTAAATTAATGTAATCAGGTACATACACTTCATGTGTGTAATAATAAATGTACACATGCAGAACCACCATTATGTGCTAATCTTATCTGCTGATCCATCACCCTAAATTCAAGTGGCCCTGTGGCAGTAAATCCTAAGACCCACCCTTGGAGATGACATCATTAGAAGCATAACCCTTGTTACAACATCAATGCAGATATTATGTCTCCCATCCAAAAACCAACCAAGGGTGACCCTAGTTAGCTACATGGTGTGAAAAGGTCAAGCCCACACAGGCCAGAAAGCTGAAAACAGACAGAGCTTCATCCTAGCACCCTTAATGCTAATAATCATTTGCCAACCCTGCCCAAAGAAGAAAAGCGGCATCACTGCATGGGAGACATCATGTTAATATATATTTATTATTATGCCCAACATTTTTAAATCATAAAATGTTTGATTGAACATACTGAAACCTGCACTCTGCCCCTGCTCAGACTCTAACGATTCAGTTAGTTGGTCTCCCGAGGTTGCCATGATCAAATAAAATTACATAACAACGTATAAACACAATCCATGTGCAGCAATCACTAAGCTTGGTATTGCAGTCACCCATCCACATCTGATCCTACTTAGCATCACAGTCGTCAGGGCCGGCAAATGATTAGTAGCCTTGAGGGTGCTAGGATGAAGTGCAGATTGTATTTGGCTTTACAGCCTGGATGTGCCCAACCTTGCTCTTGATGAAGCTAAGAAGGATCAGCCTTGGTTGGTTTGTGGATGGGAGACAATACCAAACTTAGTGATTGCTGCAGCTAGATTGTGCTGATGAGTTTAAAGTTAATTTGATCATGGCTAGTGGGAGAGACCAACTAGCAGAATGTTTAAAGCCTGGGTTTACCATGGGCAGGGTGCTAGTTTCAGTAAGTTCAGTCAAAATGTTCATGATTTAAAAATGTTGGCCACAATAATAAATATATATTAACATGATGTCTCCCATCTGCAAACCAACCATCCTGCTTAGCTTCACAGGGCAGGGTCGGTAAATGATTAGTAGCATTCAGTGTGCTGGAAGGAAGCACTTTATAGCTTGGATGGGCTTGAACCTGCTGCCATGTGAAGCTACGCAAACTCTGCCTTCGTTGGTTTTTGCATGGGGCCATGAGACATGTGCTAGTGTTGTGAAAAGGGGTGCAAACTTCTAATGATATCAGCGATAGGGGTGGCATTTATGTGTAAATGTGAGAAAATTTAAGGTAAGGTGCATAGGTTTTTTTAGAAATATGCTAAAAAATACATGCTCTATCCATTGGGCCAATCAAATTTCTGATTCGATACAACACATACTAAATTAATGTTATCAGGTACATACACTTCATGTGTGTAATAATATATTTATGAAACATAAGAAACAGACATACTTACGGATAATATACTGAGTAGTTGATGTAAACGGATAATATACTGAGTAGTTGATGTAATTAAACAATTGTTTTTTTCTTTCTTTTCGGAATTATTTGTTTCTGTTACATTCATGTTTTGTGCAATTCTTTAATTTTGTCCAATTCATTATGATTTAAGAATTTGTAATTATTATTTACTAACATTTTGCGATGTGTGAAAGCCCTGATGGAGAGCAAATAGCTTGAAACATGTGCCAGCATTGGGCTTTTGAATATTAACATAAAATAAAAGCATCAATGCCATTACATTGCAGTAATTCTTATAAGGCTGGTAATGTCAAATCCGCCAAGTACTTGCAATAATATCTAGGTTGCATTGTAGATTCACCATGAACAGGCCCACAGGGTAGGTCAGGCTCGCACACCCAGTGGCATACATTGAAAGAGCTTTTACTACCAATCCCAACCGGGGACATGTTTGAAACTCCCCCGTCGCTGTGATTGAGCAACCATGAAAAAGTGGAGCAGTTTTACATATCCACAAAGCTACCTTCCCCTTTAGAGAAATCTGATACAAAACTTCTGCCCAATGGGAATGCAAGGTGCTAAAAGAAAATGTTTCACCCAGGGTGCAGAGACTCCAGCGATAGACCAAACTCACTCATGCTGCTTGAGTCCAGACAACCTAGAGATTAAGATGTGTGATTGGGGCATCTAGCATGAGTGAGGGAGGATACATTTAGGCGGGAATACTTGTGCATGCATTGAGGAGCATTGATTTCGTTCAAAGAAAAATGCTGCTGAAAAGGGGTGCTCGATTTTCCAAAAATTTTCCAGTCAGAAACTCAAGATCTTTTCAATCCACATAGTGATATTCTTGTACATTCGTTGACCATCAAGCCCAAATTTGTGTGAACTCAACTACAGTCAGGACAATGAGTGTGCACTGCCTGATGAACGTATTTGCAGTGGTGTTTCCCAATGTGGGTTGTTGATTTCTGACTTTTGTCTCTCTCTTCTTTGCTCCAGTTGGGCTTTAAATTTGTCTCTTTAGCACATCTTTACGGTTTACCCAATTTGACTGTTAAGGAACAGTTGGCATGGGAGATTTGATCGAATATTTGATCGAATACGAACACGACGATCAAATCTCCCATTCGAACGGCATTATAGTAAACAATGGGAGCGGGGGCGGCGGGGGTGTCCCCCGCACCCAACTGCTTAAAGATTTTATTTTTTAAAAAGGGGAAAAAAAAGGAAAAAGATACCCTACAGCGTCAAATCCGACCTGCATTAGAGGGACGGGTCTGACGCTGCAGGTGTGCAGGTGAAGTGCAGTGGCCAAAAAGGTAAGTAGGGGAAGGGTGTGAAGGCTTTGGTTTAGAGCAACATTTGATTTGTTTGGCCGAAGTGAAAACCAATTTGCTGCAAAATTGACTAAAGTGAATTCTGCCGCAAATCTGTTCACTTCGGTCATAAAAAACAAATTCTAACTTTATAGATGGCTATTAGACCCTCTTCCAAATGAAGCCCTCTTTCATGCTTAAGCTGTTTTAAAGTAGCCCTCTTGACTTCAAATCATGTGTCAAGAAAAGATGCCAGGAGGTGCTCAATATTCTCCTTCTTGCCAACAATACATGGATTCTGTTGGAAGGTTGTGAGCAGATTCATAGCCAGTTGCCCTACTTCTGCATGGCCAGATAATTCACGTTAAATATTCTGTTAGATAATTCTAATTCAAACAGATACACTAATGGAAGCTCCTCCTTGAGTGATGTAACATACAGAATAACCAGCTGGGTGACTTCTTGAAATAGCTGCATCAAAGAGCAGACATTGTCCAACTTTTTCCACTGTGTTGGTATCAGGTGGGTGCAATCCTGTTGCCAGCTCTGGTTGCTGCAAAATTCAGTCCTTTTGTTGAACTGTTCTTCCAAATGCTCCAGCATATGAACGGTTGAATTACACAAGTTGGCATTGGTGGTTTGCAGTTAGTTTTAAGTGAGCATGTGGCATGACTGCAGCTTTAATTTTATGTAAAGAGCCCTGGAGGAGTAGCAAAAGTGGCTGCAGATCTTCTGGGACACACTTACCATCTACTCTAGTGACAGATTCTGCCTTACAAAGTGGGTCACCACCAGATAGAATATATGGGCAAAGCGGGGCACATGCATGGCTTTGCATACCCTCAGGGCAGCTGCAACAAAAGATCAATTGCCAGCGTCCACAAAGCCCACTTGTAAACCATGAGCAGTGAGCCAATGTCCCAAGCACTCTTTAACGTTCACTCAGATATCAACTCCCCTGTAAAGGACCTCCAACAAACCCTTCCATGCACAAGTTGGCCTGCAAGTGTATTATATTTGGTGGCCGCTGCCCTGGGCTTTGCTGAAGAGATATATGGGAGAAGGTGACACAGTGTCACATATGATTTTAAAATCTGTGTGCTGAGAACCGGTCCACATGTGCATTGTTAGGTGGACTTTCTAATTTTCACTTTGGTCATGTGACATTGCCACTGCTTTCACAACATTGTTGTTGATTCATGGTAAGGAGGTTCTAGAGAAGTAGTGACAACTTGGAAACTCCCAGCGGGGATCAAGGCGGCCAATGGGCCATCTGCACCATAGTTTTCTACAAAGGATTTGGGCAGTTAATCTTTTGCCGACATTACAGCATGGTTGTCATTGAATAGACTTAGGGCCTCATTCCGAGTTTGGAGGTAGACATGGTGCTATTAGCGCCATGGCTGCCTCCAAACCCGGGTCCGGGTCGGTTCTGGCTGAATGGGGACTTACCGGGCCATTCCGACCTTGGAGGACCCGGGAAGTCCCCATTCAGTAAACCATTCCCCATTCCCATTGAGTCCCCATAGGGCTCAATGGGAATGGGGAAGGCGCTAATTACGGGCCCGCAAATAGTGGGCCCGTTATTAGTGCCCTGGTCCCTTAGCGGGACCCGCAAAGGAAGGGTGGACAGACCATACGTCCTTTGCAGGTCCCTCTAAGGGAACTCGGAATTGGGGGGTAAGGGTTTACCGGCACCTGCATCATTACTGGTGACCGTTAACCCTTACCGCCCAACTCGGAATGAGGCCCTTATACTTTCATGTTTTTTGTGATATTTTGTGAGCTGCTCAAAATCCACAACAGAGTTGTGTTATGTGAGGTATGAATAGGTTACCTGCATTCTGTGGGATCTTCAGGCTGAGCTTATGTTTCTACAAGGCATGAGAAAACCTGGAAATCAGCAGGATTCTCTGGTGTAGTGGTGGGGGTCAAAATATTGCATGTGTCTGTCATTGCCTGCACCACACCCTCTTCTTGTGTCTGGTTTCCCTTGTTATCGGTGATACCTTCAAAGAAGAGATATCTGAGTGTCGACCATGAATAATGGGATGGACTCTGATCTATGTCATGTTCTTCATTCTTATTTATTTCCAAGGTAATCAGAAGAGGGGGATTTTCAAGTTCTTCCTGACCCATGGATGTCTTTCTTTTTTGCTCAGCTGATGTAACATTTTCTCCCACCTTTGCCTCAGCTGGTGGCTGCATAACTGCCTCCCCCTCCACCTGCACTCAGTCCTCTTGCACCTGATACAAGTGAAAATCACTTCATGCACAAATATATTTCTTCCTAATGCACCGAATTCCTTTGAGATAGAGTCTCCTGTTTTTGAAGAGGAAGAGATCTGCAGCTAATGCCTGGTTGGCTTGGCTGCTACAGAGATCCACATACTATCTGGCATACTCTATCGCAAACTGCTGCCAATGTAGCAGGTGAACCCCACAGATACATTTTTCATCTGACCTGTACATCTTCCCCTACCACGTTTTGCTACTGCACTAGATTCAGACATGTTCATTTAAGTCACTACTTCCCTTCAGAAAATGCACAAGGGGATCTCAGTGCTTTGCCTAGGAAAATCATATAGGGCTTTCAGTGCTTTGGTCTTCTCTCACACCTAATGAACGCTCTTAGGGTTCCCAGTTCCATGGCCTCTCTTCCCTTCTTCACAGTGCACATGGGTTCTCAGTACTTTGTCCTTCACCTATGATTAGTAAATGCACATGGACTTCTCTGTGCTGTGTCCTTCGCTTACACCTAGTGAATCCACATGACATTCTGAGTGGTATAGTCTTCTCCTCTACCAACTAAATACACATAGGTTTCTCAGTGCATTGGTCTTCAACTGCACCTTGTGAATATGCATGCAGTTAACAGTCCAAAGGACTTCTCTGCCTAGTAAATGCACATGGGGCATTGAGTGATTTGGCTGTCTCCTATGCCTAGTAAATGCACTTGGGGCTCTCAGTGGCAATGCCTTTTCCTCTGCCTAGTGTGCATGTGGGATCCCCTGTGTGTTGGGCTTCTCCTATGCTCAGTAAGTGCATGTTGAGTTTAAGGTGCCTTGGCCCTCTCCTGCAGAATGCAAGTGATTTCTACTGTTTCTCCAACCACAATGTACAGCCACACCCATCCACAAATCAGATGCCCCAGGCCCCTGAAAAATTCCAACCTATTTCTGCAGTTTCTCCTGGGCTCTACTATTGATTTAAGACTACTTTAACATAACCATCCCACAAATCCATTCCCTAACAATCTTGAGCTACTTCTGCCCCTTAAAATGCAAAGTATCGACTTTGCCAAGTTTTAACTTGAATTTCTTTATCTAGAAGTGAGTTAGACAACACTGTAATGTTTGACCAGGTTGAACGACCTGGAAATTCAATGGGTTTCATTGATTTTTAATCGAACCAACCCACCCATGCTTACTGCTCAGAATCATGCTGCAGCCATGTCCTCTCAATGGGGACAACATCCCATAACAAGGGAGGAAAAGGGGATTGATCAGAGAAGTACATGTAGAGGAGAAGGTAGCTGCCTTCTCACTAGTTCCCGCCCCCTCACCACTGTCATACTGGAATGGTCAGAGAAGAACATTGAGTGTATGAGAGAAGATATACACTCAGACAAGCATACAGAATGTACCCTCTCATTGAGCCAGTTGAAGGATACCACATAAAAGGATGTCTGCATGCACCTATGGACATCATGGAGCATTAAGTGAAATCCGATGAGGGCAGAGTAATGTCATTAAGAAAATATACTAACCTATGTTGAAATGATATGAAAATACTTAAGAGTAACAATGTAACTGAAGCACAAAGAGAAACATGTATCTAAAAGCTAAAGTAATCATGAATACAAAGAAGATTACGTTACTTATTTAGCAATAACTGTAAATATGCAATAATGCAGGGTAGAAAGAAAACATAGAAGCTTGCTACGAAGGTATATATAACGTGGCTAGGACGGTCATGATAGAACAATGGAATGCCGATTCATGTCTAATACAAACAAGCTACCTCAGAAACAGACTAAGCCTGCATGATCAGGAGACGCAGAAGAATAGTTCTGTGTGCTGAACCGACGATGGGTCAAGGTTGGCCCAGAATAAAGGATGCTATTTTAAGGAATAAGCACAGAGTACAAAGGGAGTTACATGGATAAGCTCTGAAAGTGGGACATTCCTCATAGATTGAAGAATTCGGAAACATCTGCAAGAGCCAACAGTTGGTCAATTAATAGTGTACCAAGTTCATATGAGATAGAGTGAACAAGTCTCTAGAGGCCAAGAAGAGCAAGTGCATCCAGTATAAATGCATCAAATGGAAGAAAATAGAAGGCTGAAATGGACACATTCGTGGTCTGCTAACACGTGATTTCGGAGAAGAGACCAAGGGCTACTCATTAAGCCTCAGACGAAGCTAGTGGTGTACTTACACTCCCTTGAATGTTCTTGGCCAGTGAGCAATCAACAAGGTCAACAACAAAAGGAAGACTTTGGCTTATGGCCTATCAATGAGAGGTGATGGAGTAATTGGTAAAACAGGGAGTAGTCTGATGGGAATCAAACACCTAGGTTTCATTTCGTTTACGTGCTGCTAAAAGAGTCGAAATATGTCCAAGCTGAACACTCCTGGAACACCTCAACATGCACTGCGTCCAATCAGTACGCATGGACACTTACCGCTTGACTCTGGACGGGTCTGCCTCTCGAGGACCTGGAGGTGAAGCGCTGGGCGAATGTGTTCCAGGACCCTCATCTGGTCGTTGGTAAGGCGGACCCGGCACCCCATTGCATCCGCTGCATCCAAGAGGTGCCGGGCCTTCCTGAGGGTCCTGGACCTGAAGTCCTCCCAGCGCTTATGGACGTGTGGTAGGTCGCTGGTTGCCACCCCCTCCGCGTTGATGGCCACCACGATGTCCCTCCAGATCCTCCTCCATCCATCCTTGTTGGCGTGTGTTCTTCCGAAGAGGGCACCATAATGCACCAGGACTTGCTCTACCAGGATGCCAACCTCTCCTGCTGTGAAGCTGGCAGCCCTCTGCCTCTCTGGCTGGGGGTTGCCAGTGGTCTAACATCGACATGGCAACTCCCGAGGCAGGTGTGGGTGGGCAACTGGGTCCTGGTGCTGGGCTGTGGATCGATGGAACTGCAGTCGGGAGTCTTCTGTTCCAGCAGGAGTGGTCACAGCAACTGGACCCCGGCAGATGGCTGACGTGTAGGCACCAAATAGCAGGACACGTGGCTAGCATTCAGGCAGGCAGCAGCAGATGGCTGGTGGGAGTCGGCTCGGGGCTCTAAGGGGCGGGAAAATGGCCTTCTGGGCAGGACCGTGGTCTTCCATGTGTTGTCGCATGGCCAGCTTGATACGGAGTGATTTGGCACGTGAAAAAACAGCACGTCAGCGTGTAATTCGAGGAAAGGCCCTTAGCGCATAAGCGTGTAAGTGACGTGACGCGCACAGGTGTTTCCCTCGGCATGGGGGCATAGTGAATCCGCACGTGCAAAAACAGCACGTCCGTGTGTTAATGCGTGTAATTCGAGGAAATGGCCTAAGCGCGTAAGTGACGTGACACGCGCAGGCATTTCCCTCGGCACAGGTTAAAGGTGAGCAGGGCCAGCAGTTTGCTGTACGTGCTTTTCGTGGAGACCGATGTGTGTGTTGCTACTTCTCGTTGTTTGACGCACCATCACTACTTCACAGTGGATCAAGGACGTATCTCTTCTTTTGGCGGGGGTATTGAGTATGTGTGTTTTTCATTACCATGCTAGTCAGCCAGTGAGTTACTCACGCTATTTTCCCCACTGCGGGTCCCCCTGTGTATCGCTTACCCATTTTCGAGGTCATAGTAGCCTGCGTGTCCCGCGTGTACGTGTTTTTCATGTCCCTGGGTGTCACGCATTCTGCGGGAGGTTAATTCCACACACGTGGGCTACCGGGGGTTGCGTACATGATTTTACTGCAGTTTTGAGATGCCTGAGCGTTGCGTGACCTGTCACTTTCTCACCGGGGTTGCATACAGCCTTGCAGGCGCATAGGGGTGTTGTTTACATCTAGTACCCCACCCCCTTCACCCCATTTGCCCAGGACAGTTGTTGTGTATACCTCCCATTGGTCAGGGATGTGGTCGGGGTAACCAGGGAGTAGGGGGACTCCAGGGTGTCCAGAGTGGCTGCAGAGGGGGAAGAGGCAGGGGTACGCCACTTCGGCAGGAGGTTCTGCCATTTGTTGGTGCAATCATGCCACCACCCCCTGTGGTTCCGGGAGATTGCATCTGACACTGGTGCCCAAGTGACCCGGCAGTCAATTTCATCGACTGCCATGGGCCAAAGGGTAGTGGTAGCTGCAGGTGCAGCTGTGGCCACCACCACCCAGGCTCAGGGTCAGCCAGCACATGCTGCATTGGCACCTGAAGAGTCCCAGGATGATTTGCAGGTGGTCAGGAGGCACGTGGTAAGTGCACGCAGGGCTGCTTTGACCAAGGCACATGTCCCTGGGGCAATGTTGTCATCTGCTGCCCGAGCAGCCGGGTGTTGGCAACTGCATGGGCAGATGCAGCCGACACGATCCCGGCTGTGAGTCTGCCAGCGAGGACAGTCTCGGTCAATGACCTTGGCACAGTGCCTGTTGCTGCGCTGGGTCCAGTCAAGAGCACCCAGCAGCCGCTGATGCAAGTCAGGGCTTCCATCCTAGTTCCACCTGCCACTCCCTTGGTTCAATCCACCAGCGCCACTGCCCCTACTGATCAGGGTGGCATTTGCCAGTCAGGGTCCGGATCAATGCCCAAGAGAAGGAAGGTTGCTCCTGCACAAGAGGCTGGGACCCCAGACGCGGCTCCGGCCTCCGGCACATCGAGGAAGAAGCCTTTCTGCAAGCAGGAACTGGACTTCCTTGTGGGCTACGTGTCGGGACACGAACGTGAGACGCTAGTTGTCCCAAATTGTCACACTACGGCTGCGTTGGGATGACCTCCGATGCTGTGCTAAGCTAAAGCTTGCCTCCAATTATGCCATGACTCGGGTGACTGGCAGTGGGCCACCACCTGAGGAGGTAGAACTCACTCCGCACGAGGTGATCGCTGCAGAGTTCATCCCAGCAGAATAGTACAGAGTAGTGGGAGAGATGCTGAATTTTTATGCCCCGTCCAGTGAGTGTTGTTGCGTGTTTGTCCAGGCCAAGTGTGGTTTGCTTGTGTGATGTGTTGTGCTTGACTGCCAATACATGCTATGTGTACATGGTTCTCATGTGCGCGTCATTCAATGCTTCACTAATGCATGCCTGCTGTGCAGCATGCTGGACATGTAGTGCAGACAGGGACTGTCCTCATCACCACACTTGCACCCTACTCACATGCTAGTCACCCGGCTGGCCCTCCCGTCCATGTTCCAGCTCACTGGCCCTTCTGCTTGTAGCCTGGGGTGTCTTTCCACTCAGCACTCGGACTATGTCATTGCCTTACTGACGTGTGGGTACTCCACGTAGGCATGCTCTCTTGCCCCTCCACCCCCCTGCACCCCAATTTCACCATGGCACTGGTGGGTAACATGTTGGACTACTGCAATGGCCTGTTCAACGCTCCTTTCTAAATGCACACTTTCCCCTGCCAACCTGCCAGACACATACTGTGGGGTACATCCTTTGTCCTTGATGCAGGGTGTCTCTCTCGGACTGTGCAGATGGCAGATGCTCCGCAGGGAAATGAGTGCCCATTCATGCTCCATGTGCATGCCCCTATGTGTCCTTGGCAGGATGATCATAGTAGTACATGTCCAGGATGACATATATTTAATGTCTTTTGATCATCCATCCCATGCCCACTCTGGCTCAGTCCTGCATCACGCATATGTTTAGGGTGTCATGGTCTGTGTGGGGCAAAGGCCTCCCCAGTTTCAGGCCCCCTGACTCTGTCCCACTGGTGTAGTGACTTCTGCACAAAAGGGTGTATTACAGAGGGTACATCAGGTGTCCTGCTTACTGTCCCATTCTCATCTGCTGTGTTGTCAGTTGACTCAGATGATGCAATTGACGCTACTAAACACAGTCTGCCAATACACAGTTCTCTGGTCAACCTTTCACTGCCATGCTATGCCTCCCTGCATTTCTGCATTTTCACTTGAAACACTTGTGTATAGGCGCGTTACAAATGCCATATCATATCATATCATATCATATCATATATCATATCATATCACTAAAGGGGGAGGTGGTGCCTTCAGCCATGCAACCCATTGCATGCACATAGCACGTGATGCCTGACCTTGCCCTTACACTGCCTTCATGTTTATTGATTGACATCATAATGTACTTGTTGATGTAGATAGTCGGTTACGTACACATGTTCTGCACTGCACCAACCCAGGTCTGAGCCATGTTACACTGTTCTACATGCCAACTCACTGCTGCAATGTCAAAGTGACCTGGCATGTATGGTCAGATTGTCATCCCTTCACTGTTATGAAAGGCACTGGTACAGGTGCATCCTGTGACACATGTACTCAGTATAGGAACTCCTAGCGGGTGTTTAGCAAAGTTGATTGGTCAATCTACGGCCTATACTAACTGGTATAGGCTGCAGATTGACTATAGCCTGCCAATCGGGTTGTATTGACTGTGGAGCTGCCTGTATGTGTGTATGTGTACACTTTCACTTACATCAAAGCAAGCAGCGTTGTAGCTGCTTGCTTTGCTGTATAGGATGCTCTTCATAATCACCATATGGGTGTATATGGAGACGGGTGTTTTTGAACACTTTCACATGTACATATGCAAGCAGCTTCAATGTTGTGTAGTGCAACATTGCAGCTACTCACTTATGTGTTTGTGATAATGTTCATTTACACATGTGTCCTCTGCAGCTTTTTTGTTGAATGACTAATATGTAGTTGATTAACGTTAATGCTGCTGAGATTTCAGCATTGCGCCCGTTATGTTCAACTGGCACAATCCTAAAGGTGCACTGTCATGCAGTATGTGTACGCCCAGGCCCACTAAGCTATTCTGGTGGGACCTGGCGGTGATGATTTGACACACTGAATAATGGTTTAGGGCACAATTGATGCACAATTTGCTCTATCAGGCCCTGAGAGGTGTTCTGGAGGCTTCGTGGCCGGCAGGTCGGACCGTATTGGATGTTATGATCCCTCATGCCTGGTTGCAGGCCCTCACTTTGCTCGGGACATTCACTTTGTCTACATGGCCCATGACGCCCGGGATGGGCCGAGCTGCAGATGGATGTAGCTATATTGGTGATGATGATTTAGTGATGCATGTGTACATGCATATTAAGTGTGTCAGGTTGTGTTTGGATTCACTTGCAGCTGTGGCCATTTGGCAGTCCAGACATGCTTATGGTATGTGCCATCTCTTTGTTGCCATCTGTCATTTCTGCCTGTGACATGTGCCTGAGAGAGGTGGTGTGTGATGGAGGTGATTTACTACATTCAGTACATGTGTAGGCTTTGTTATTTACATTCATCCATTTCTGCTTTTGGGATGTGTTCGCATATCAATGCCATTGGATACATGCCGGAATTTCATTTGTGTGTGACATGTCTGCTTTGTGTGTTGGCTGTCAATGTGATGTCTATGTGTGTGTTGGTTATGTGCTTCTGACATGTGTACTCATGATTGTTTTTTCCACATTACAGATGATGATGCAATGGAGCCAGAGGATGGTGATGTCATTCCTGACACAGGGTTGCTATTACATCAGCAACCCGACACAAGTGGGGGTCGTCGGGTGGTAGGCCACGAGAACCCACTTGTACTCCAGACCATCGTGTCCAGGGCTTGCAATCAGTCTAGCTTGGATGATCACTCTGACAACGATGTTGAGTTGGATGCGCGTCATGTCCATTCGTCGACGGTGAGTGATTCTGATGTGGACAATCTTCTGTCAACAACACCGGCACTGAGGGGCCAGATGGTGTTGGAACCTCTGCCTGTGGTGGATCGGGACACACGGTCACACTCCACACCAGTTGCTGATGTGCCTGGGGCATCACGTCAACGGAGGGATGTAGTCCTGCAGCCGCGGGCGGTGCCAATCCAGCGAGGACCACGGCTCCTTGGGCCCCGCATGGGTCGAGTGCAGCAACACGGTGGCCGTGCGCCACTGGGGTATACTGAGTGGGAGCAATCCATGTATGCCAATTCAGAACAACAGGGGGCAGCAATTTATAAGATCGCTCAGAGCATGGAACGTGTGGCTGAATCCGTGCTCCCCCTGCTAGGCAGGTGGATCTCCAGCAGCGGGCAGCACAGACCATGGCCTGCTCACTCAGGCTGGGCTAGGCAGCCTCAGACAGGGCACACCATGCTGAAATGGTGTCTCTGCATCAAGCACTTGCTGCTCACGCAGAGGCACACGAGAAGGCCCTGAGGGATGACCATCAATCCCTCAGATCTAATCTGGGTGTGCTCAACATGTCTCAGAGGAAGCGGTCAGAGGAGAGGTAAGAGCAGCTTGAGAATACCATCTCGGCTGAGCTACGTGCATTTCGGAAGGTGCTCCAGATGTCATGCGAGGCCATGCAGGCAAAACCCCATGTTACACATGCTACCTTTCAAGAGGAAGCATGCGTATCATGTGAGGTGCTGCATGCTGACCTACGTGTCATCGCCACACAGGACCAGGCTTACAAGTCCCGCAGACTTGCTGCTGTCAAGGGGCAAGCTGCGGATAGGCGTGGTCAGAGTACTGTGCCACGTCCACCTTCTGATTTCCATCCAGAGGGTGAGCAGGATGATGACTTATCTCCCACACAGGGCGGGCCGTGCAGGCGTTGAGCCCATGGAGTGTTGAGGTGCACCCTGTACCTCCCCCCTCCTCGGTGTCCCCCCCGGGTTGTATGTGGCCATTTTTTATTTTATTAGTTTAATTAGTTAAATTAATTTAATATTGTTCGTCCATTGTGCATTCATGTGACAGTGCGGTGCTTTGTGGCTTTTGAAAGCATCCACTGTCTGTTCCAGCTGGGCCCATTCAAGCTTGTCTCATGTATGTGTTTGTGGCTTGGGGTCCTGACACATATGCCACTCCTGCTTCCCCTTTCAATGGGCTTGCAAGCATGGTTCGGTGTGACAACTATTTACACAAGGGCACTGGACCTTCGTCATATCTGTGGCCTGTCTGCTACTGTACTACTTGTGTTTACAGCCCTGGTGGCGATTATGGATGTTTTCTCCACGGCATGTCTGCAATCAATTTTGGTGAGTACATTTTTGTACTGTCCATTTATTGATGTTGATTGTGATGTATTTTCATTTCTTGCCTGTATACGTGCTTGATACACTTCATGCTGTAGATGGTAGCCTGCACCCTTTAGCTGTGAAAGTCAAACTTCTCCAACTCCCTCATGGTCAGCCGCTTCTCGAAGCAACGAGCTGGGGGTAGATCTCTCTCCGCAGCAGGGGCCTCCCTCTGGAACAGCCTTCCTGCCTCCCTGAAACTTGAGGAGAACCATCTCCGGTTCCGGAAGCACCTCAAAACCTTCCTCTTCGCTTCTGCCTTCTCTCTCCCTCTCCCCTGCTAAACCTGCTTAACTCCCCACTGAATTCTGCACTAAACCTGCATCTGAGCCACTCTCAGCGACCTCGGTCCAGGTCCCAGCCACTCTCCACTTGCACTGCCTCCCTGGCTCCCCCTGCACTGTGGGACTGTCACTGCATCCCTACAGCCCCCTTCCCAGCACTTGCTCTGCACTTACCTCGCACTTGCCACCAGCTGGCCCTTTTATTTATTACTTATTATTTATTTATTTTTTACGCTACTTACCTTGTACCGCACTTCCCCCCCACCTCCTCCCCCTGCACTTTCTCCTTTTCCCCTTACCTCTGCACTTGCGCGATCTGAATGACACCTGGCCTAGTAGGATCGTTTGTCTGTCTTCCCCTTGTTTCCCTCCCTCCCTGCCTCGTCGCGCCTTGAAACACTTGTGTATAGGCGCGTTACAAATATCATATCATATCATATCATATCATAGTGGGAGGGGGCCGGGCGGTAACAATTTCAAGTTGTTACGTTTTGAGTTCAGCCCATAGGCATTGTGGCAAAGGAGGATGCATTAGGTATGTGACCCAAGAGGCACAACTCACGGTCCAGTCCTCACCTGAGATGTTATATACTACTACTCCGCTCTGTTCCGTTTGGACGGCACATTGTATCTGTCTTCCCTCTTGGATTTCGCTGCTGCCTGACGGTGCATTTTTCCTACTGGACTACAGCTCTTTTACTTTTTTTTCACACTCTTGTGACTTTAGTCCCTGTTTTTCTTCCTGTTACTGTCCTTGTTGCAGATCTGTCCACCCGTCTCTTGGGCAGTTATTTCCACATACTTGTACACTGCCACGGTTTGCCTCAGTACACTTCTGTTCCACAGCATCTCTCTGTCGCTCCTCCTGTCTTTCATCTATTACATCCATGGCTTTATGGTGACTTTTTGCTTTTACCAATGCTATTAAACTGTTGTGGCTCTTAACCTGCTGTCAGCTGTTTCTGGCTATCTCCCTTTCACTATGCCTTTCCAGACTTGTGCTGTCTCTGCTTTTCTTTGTTCACACTATCAAGGATTGATTGTGTTTCAGCTCAACCATCCAGTTGTGCCAGCCTCCTTGGTTATTGTCTACTCAAGTTCCAGCTCTACTTGTCAGGATACAGACCCTGGGGTTGTGTGGGAGGAGGTCAGATGTGGGTCTCAGACATGGCCCAGTAACAAGCAGCATAAAGAAACACACACAGAAAAGATTCAAGCCTTATAAAAGGCTTTTATGCCCTTTCTGCAGGAAAAGGAGCCTCCAGACTACCTTTCCCAACAGACACCAGGCCAAGAACTACAAAATCCTGCCCACGTTGAAGTCGCACCTCGCCACACGCGGCTAGCAGCACATCCAAGGCCCATACTACCATGTGTGATTCTTAACACATGGTCTTCCGTTTACCACGGAGCCACGTGCGGCTACCTTACCGCATGAACAGTGTGTAAACCATCACGGGGCAAGCACAACAATATGAACAAAGCAGCAGACAAGAGTGCTTGTTTGGGGAGGAGTCACTACATTTGAGGCATGAATGGTGTTATGTGTGTGTGAGGCAACACCCACAGAATAGTAACGCTCTCTTTGCAGCATTGAACTGCTCCCATTACCGGACCTGAGAGCGCACAGGCAGGAGGCCAGCACTCACCCCAGAGATAATTCTCTCTTTGGCTCGCCTTTGAGCCGGTTTGTACAATGTGCATAAGGAACATGTTTTCTCTAATTTAGTTTGTGTAATTGTCAATTGTTGTATTTTGTGTTTTCCCTACTTTCCCTTGCCCATACACCTCCCCTCTCCTGACCCTCTTTCTGGCTATCCTAAATACTGATACCTACCCAACCAACAGATCCCTAACCCTCTTTCCCCGGTCTTGGAGGCCTGTGTAAGTTTTACCTTTCAGGCGCCCAGACCGCGAAGAGGGTGGTTGGTCCGTGCCACTCCTGCGCCTGGAGACCAGAGCTGTGACACCACCCATCAGTTGTGGCATCCTCATTGATTATTGTGTACTCAAATTGCTACCCATCCTGTTGAACCATTGTTCTACTGTGCTACATTGGTAGTTATTCTATCATTCTCCTTGGACATGTGCTTGGCCATATTCTGTGACTTCAGGTCATCTACTGGAGACTCTTCTGTGTTTTGTTGGTGCCTAGAGGCTTTAGCCCTGGTTTGGAGGTTTGTCTCCTTGGAGTTCTCTGCGATTTGGTATTTTTACCAGTCAAGGTGGCCTCTGAGGCGGCTGGACCCTATTTACACAAAAGGAAGAACAAGGCCATCAAGGGGAAGGGGGATCCTGAAGCCAGGTAGACTAGAAGGAAGAAGCCGATGGACCCCACACACAGTTCTTCTAAAGGTCATGGTGATGAGTAAATGAGGGAGGGCCTTTTTTTGTCAGACAGTACACTTGGGCTACAGTGATTGGGCACTCTTTGACATTGTCATTGTGGTGTACATGATGTGTTCTGCTGGTCAATGGCTGTTCCTGTGTTGGGTTTACTTTTCAGGTGTCAGGGGATTGTTGTGGTTTGACATACTGGGGTGTCCACATGGGCAATGTTCACATGTGATGTGTACAGGACACTGAGGGTCACTTCATTTCACATGCATGTATTGAGTGCATGTTCCTACTGACACACACACTTACACAATGCTCCACCACACATACAACCACCCTTCCATGCCCACACGTGCACACAGATTGCCTTCTCTGGCATGCTGTGTCTCTGCAGCGCATGATCACTTACCATTTGGGGTTCATGTACATGCATCACTGGGTTATTTTTGTTGCTTGTCCTTTTTATATGATGCTCAAGGTGTGTCCCCAACACAATGGCTGCTCACTGTGCTGTGTGCTGAGCGGTGTGTTGCAGGAGACACACACAGCACACGGGTTTGGGATTAGCGTAATTGGATTGGCCAATGTGCATGCCAACAGGCATTCTGTCTTTTGTTGATGCTACTGCTGGTGGCATGCATTTGTTTATGACTTTGTATGTGTGGGAGGTTGTTGGTCAGTCATTACATCTGATTCCATGTCAGGTGTGATTGTCTCAGGCCTCTTTCCATTAATCAAGTGTCACTTCGTATGTAATTGCTCATGTGTTGTGCTTTTGGTTTGCTCTTTTGCTGTTGCATGCCATGTCATGGTGTGGCCAACAAGGGTGATGTGGGTTGGGAGGGTGTGGGTGACATACCAGTGATTTTCATGGCCTGTTTTGCAGGGGGATGTGTGATATGCACCTTGCATGTGTTCCTTTTGGTCACACAGGATTGGTTATGTTTAAGTAGCTAGGGATGCACACAATGTAGCACTTCTGTGGCAACAATCTCAGGGTGGTAAGGTTGCGAAAGTTGACTGTCTCTTTATTATCATCGATTGTCACCTGGTATGTGCCAGGCCTGTGTGCACTCCGCAGGAGTGGGAGTTTAGGTGAAAAATGTGTCAACAAGCTGGATCCAGGCTTCCTCGCAACGTGCCCTTTCCCCTCCCATGAGCAGTGCCTGTGCCTGTGGTTGGGGATGTAGGGGCACCACCATGTCCACCGGTACGCCCCGCCGTGTTGCAACATTGTGCAGGACACATGCTGTCGCAGTGATGCTGCACACTACTGGGGGTGCATATAGTAGCTGACTGCCAGAGCGGTGAAGGGAGCGGAAGCGTGACTTGAGCACTCCGAATGTGCACTCCACTATGCCCCTGGTTGCAATATGGGCAGCGTTGTGTCTTACCTAGGGTGGTGTGGTGGGGTTCCATATTGGCGTCATCATGTGGTTGCTCAGAGGGTAGGCACTGTCTCCTGGGGAGTTGAGGATGGTTGTCATTAGTTGGGTTTGTGTATTTGTCTGTGTGTGACATGCATGCATGTGCACAGACATTTGTACTCACCAATGAGCCATGTGTCGCCATACTTCCCAGCTTCCAGGTCCCCGCTCAGGGCGGTCATTCTGTATATGAAACTGTCATGGGTAGACCCAGGATAGTTTGCATAGACAGAGCTGATGATCCCATGGGCATCGCATGCAACCTGAATGTTTATGGAATGCCAGTGCTTGCAGTTGCGGTAGATGTTCTCAGTGGCCCTAGGTGGACGTAGGGCCACATGGGTGCATTCTATGGCACCGAGCACTTTGGGGAAGTGTGCCACCCTGTAAAAGTCCTGGACCACAACCTGCCTTTCTGCGGGTGTTCTGAGCATGTATATGTGCCTGCGGACTGAGGGGCGCGCAGTCATGATTGCCAACACCTGGTGTAGGCAGCGTGACTGCATGGGCTGTGAGACACCCCCAACTATGGCCGTTGTCCACTGAAATGACCCAGTGGCCAAAAAATGCAGGACATTGAGCAACGTTTCCACGGGGCTCAATGCTTGGGAGGACAAGGTAGGTGATGTGAGCTCATCCTCCCACTCAGTGACCAGCTCTAGGATGTTATGAGGAGGAAACCTATACCTGCCATCGACCTGGTAATCAGGCATCTCAAAAAGCCTGGTCCTGGGCAGAAAAATGCAGGGTCTGGCTATTCCCCTCCTCCAGCTTTGTCCCACGATCAGTGCCGCGATAAATGGAACATTCATCGTAGCTGTATATACATGTTTGTTGTTTGAGCGCACTTTTAGTCTGCATGGGGATGCTTCGGCCTTCCTTTGTGTGACGGACATGTTTGCGCCTGTGCATGTCTTTTAGCTTGTTTCCCCTATTCGAATCCATGAATACCTGTTGTTCACATGCATGTGGGCATTCCGTGTATTTCCCAGCAGTTCCTCCCAGTTACGCCCTCATTTTCATGCGTTGTTCCCCACAACTTTTTCGTGTGTGCGCTACACGTTGTGCGCTTTCGCTGTGCGCATCGTGCACAGCATTCGGGATGTCGCATTGACGTGTACGCCCATGTGCACCATGCGTGGATTTGGCGCACATCCCGGGAAAAACACGCGCAGGGCCTTCCATGAATCGCCTGCGTGCTCGCGTGCTACATTTTTCACGATTGCACCAGCTTGCGCCACAAATTAAGGCACACATTTATTCCATGAATTGGCCTGCTATTCTTTGATTAACAAACATATTTACTTCTCTCACTTTGACCCCCACATTTTGTGCTTCGCCACTGATTGGGCTTTGCTCACCTTCAACGCAATCAATTGTGATGTGAATGGTTGAGAGGGGCTGTAAACTCGACCAGGACCCTGCTGTGGTGCAACACTGTTTAAGACAATTAGCGATGTAAACAGAGTACCAGAAGTGGGAGAGCTATCAAATGAACCACCCACTCAAACTCCTTCCTGGAAAGGGCTTAGCAGAAGCTTCATTCTCAGGCTGGTCGGGGTGGAAGTCGTTGAATAACGCACCTCACACAAAGAGCTCTGAAATTCATAGATGTATTGAGCCCCACTCTTGAGTAAAGTACAGTCTTCCCCCTCCCCACACATCACCCCATTAAAAAATATCGAAGAAGAGTCATGAAATCAAAGCCTGGGACATTAGGGTGTTGTGTTCGGCTCTGGGTTGTGGGGGACAACATGTGTTTGCTTGTCATATAACTTAAAGATAAATGCACACAGAGACAGATGGCCACAGCTTACACCTGCACAATAGGTTTCTTCTATCGTATTAACTGACTCATGGATACATTTATAACCAGGGCATTATGTTGATACTAAATCCTGGCCAATTATTTAATTTTCAGGCATTTTGTTCCTGGATAAATTGACAGTGCACGCCTCCGCAGCTCAGTGAATATTTGGCTTGTTTAACACATCAATGCCACAGATAACGAGTACTTCTGTGTCCATTGAGCAATACATGTTTCATATACTAGCTGTAGCCTGCTAGAGATTTTGGTTACCCTGTTACAAGTACTGCATTATGTATGTTTTACACATTGGCTCCATGTAGAATCTGGTAAATTACATTCCCCAAATGTGTGATTGTGGACAAATCTCACCTCCCTCTGTGCCTCGGTTCTTAAATCTGAAATGGGAGCACCTAGAAACATCGGTGGTAGATGCATCTGAAGGTCATGTTCCATTACTTCCTGTGATGTCACCTCAAGGTGGGGTCAAATGACATCATTTCCTATGATGTCATCGGAAGTGAAGGGCCCTGGGATGTCACTTCCGCTACCTCTGAAATTACATACCTGGTGGCAGTGCAGGAAACCAAATGTGGCTTCTGTCCAGTTTTGGGGTGTGAAACATTGGTGCTATACATGCAAAGAAGTCGCACACGCAGCCATTCCATTTAAGTGAGAAATAAATTAGTTCATCTGACAAGTTGACTTAATTTTCTGCCCTTAGCTAATTGAGGGCCATGGATTGTTAGAGGTGAACTTCATGAAAAGGGATGGTCTGAATGATTAAAAGAAAAGGGATTGCTTCATTCACACTACTGGCATGTAATTAGATAATGCTTCACGGTTTGCAATTGGAAATCATTAATGCTCATTAAAGAAAAATGTATGGATCTAATTTAATGGGAGTGGTGACATTATTTTACATTTTTCTCGACTGGTACAGTATTCTATATTGCTACTACATGCACAAAAATAGTTTTCCTTTCTTTAAATAAATTCCCCGTACGCACTATACATAATTCATCATCATAGTTTTTGAACTAAATATACATTGCATGCAAGGGACCAATAACATTAGCAATTACATGCTTGGGGTCCTACGCATGCATTTTTAAATAATCACAAGGCAGAGGTGAGCGCAAAGAGTAAAAGAGAGGCAACATCCCTTTTGCTATTTTAATTTTCCCCTCTGTCTCATGAAAAAGAAAACACCACCTGAAAATACGCTTTGCATTTAACGTTTACTAATGGATTCTTATGCAATGTGGCTGATTGTGATCGGGTGCAAAACCGAGATGGATTCCATAAGAATCCATTCGTTTTACACCTGCATGAGACTCTCAAGCAGGCACAAACCTAACTGCTCACAGAAGATGAAGGAGGTGAACAGGGCAGAGATTTTTGCTGCACTCTGTGTCCCTCCTCCGCCTTGTCTAAGCACAAAAGAGGGACAGACTGAGAAATAGATGTGTAAAGGTGTAAACGCATCACGCCTCCCATTTACGTCTCCATTACCTGCACTGCCCAATTTAAAATGAGGGTGTATGTGTTCGACTATCATGTGCTAAATTATTAAAGTTAATTCCTACAGTACTATTTGCCCATATACGCTTTCCTTGCTACTGGCAGGATGCTTTGGCAATGGGATATAACTGGAGCCATGTAGTCATAGCAAAACCCTCAATTTCAGAATGCAATGCTATGGTCCATTTGGTTCACATGCACCTTGTCCACAATGCTTTGTCCTCTGGCTTTGTCCACCTGTACTTGTGTAACCACATATGAAGGGACCGACAGAAAATTACGGTTAGATGGAAAGGACAGGAGGAATAGGGTGAAATGGGGACTGTGGGCTAGGAGTAACATACGAACTTTAGTGAGTATGTTCTACATACTCTTATGTCCCATTCCTCTTCCGCCATAATTGTGGGAAATCCAACGCAATAACCTAAACTGCCATGTTGTCAAATATGTTCCGGAGAGCTCCCTGACTGAACTGAGCATCACTACTTCAGCTAGCAACCATGGACCATTGTTTGCAGAATGAGTAGAGGATTAGGGGTCAATCTTGCACCTTCTTAGCCTCTAAAATGCAGGAGTCCACTTATATCACGTTGCCATGTTTAGCAGCCTGATGGCTTTAGCGATCGCTCTGCATGTTCCAATGTTCTTAACAATGTTGTATTGTCTTATGTAAAATCTCAGTGACCTGCATGCAACAAGATAGCGCTGAGCCACCTCTCTGCATTCCATGCAGGATTCTGATGCACAGTGGACTGACCACATTTCGTGGTTAGGTTAAAGAGGATGTAAAATGTGGCCTAAAGGAAGGGTGAGTTCCAAGGGCCACTTCCAATTTGTGAAAAAGTGTAAATGGATATCAGTCACAGAAAGATTGCAATTCACTAATCCACCCTAGTAACCTCCAAAAAGTAAATCTTCGAAGTAATCAGTTGAATGTCAGCAGAAGTCATCAGCTATCAAGGTTTGTGGGCCAGGGCGGTGAGGAGTGGATTTGAAATCCCTGATATGGGGGGAGGGGTTTTAACATGAGGAAACAACCATAGTCGAACCCCTACATTTTAATTACAGCAAGACCAATACACTTTAAATTCCTACAGACATCGCATGTTGCATAATCATTCTAGGAGGAATGCCATTGGACACCTGAGACCTGAGCTGGCCAGATTTGAGATGAAACAAAACAAATATCTAAGGAGCAACTTAAAATCAAACATCAACAGCAGAATCATAGCCGCTAATCATGAGGATATGACCTATCTTTCCCCATAATTCCAAAGGTTTGGAATTGGCAAGTCTTGAGTTTTGCTGGTAAGACTGCTAGTATACAGGAAGCCAACTATTCCAAAAGTCATCAGAAAACAGCCCTATTGTTGACTATCTCTGCAAAGAAAGAGGAGTGGTCTCTCTTTGTTTACGTTTTTATTGTGTATTACATTTGTGTTGCTTTTGTTAGAATGTAAAACTTGGGCTCAAAGCGTTGACTGTATTTCCAGGAGTGGTCTGGGGTTATTCAGTCCCTTATTTGTGAACATATTTAATGGGGAACGGGGTGCCCCCTTCTCCCAAAATTATAGCTATCTCTCACATTGTGCTTTGCAGCAGAGAGGCTTTTCAGAAATGAAAAAGTCACAATATTTTTGTTCGATCCGAGATATAACTAGAGTTATTTCAGAAATAGTTGATTCAGCCTTTGGCCGATGGCACAGGACATGGCCAACGGCTATGGCCAGTGAGCCCCAACAGAACCTATTGGGGCAGCATGTCAAGGGACCACAGTGAAAGGTTGTGACCACTGTGCCCAAAAGAACCCTAGTGGTTTGGCCATGACTGAAGGCAATGGCTAGTAGGCAGTTTCAGAATCCCATTGGAGCAATATGAAGAGTGACCACAGCCAAAGGCAGTGGACACTGGCCATGGACAAAGGCCATGGCTCAAGGAACTGCAATAAAGCTATTGGGGTAACATGCAAAGGGGCCAAGGCTGAAGCCTGGGGCCAAAGGCCATGGCGAAGAACATAGCTAGTGAGCCTGAAAGACATTTTAAAAGATACAGTGAGCATGGCCGAAGGTCCGAGCTCACTGGCTAGGGCCTTCGGCCCGGCCATGGCTAGTGGGCCCAAATGACGTGTAGTGAACCAAGCAAAGACCACATTGATAAACTACAATTCTCAACATATTCTGATTTTACAGATGTCCTGGATTACATTGCACAGTAATTCTTCTTTGACCAGACTCCATTTCATCATTTCCAGCACCTAATAGTCACTTAAAGATGACACAGTAACTGTAACCACAATTAACTTATTCAGGTAGATTTATAGGTGATGTGTTGTGATATTGAACAGTGCTATGTACACATTTGATCATTTCACAGATTATTTAAACAACCATTAGTATGATCTTAAACAGGCCTAAGAAGTCAGCAAACAGCACATGTGTTTTCTACATTTACAAATTAACATTATCAGCAACACTATTCAAGAAGAAAAAACTATCAGCAACTCTGTGTTAAATGATATAGGTGGACATTCCAAAAGGCTCAACAAAACACCCACTATGGTGAACTACCTCACACCCACAGAAACTACAGTGAGGAAAAGATATTCGTAGGGCAAGCATCTAAGACTGTAAACAGATTTTTTAAAAAGACATAAGATATGACAAGCAAATATTGAATACTTCTCTACAGATAATAAAACAAACCTAATGGATCAATTTGTTTTAAAAAAAGAAATAACAAGACGATTCAATTCAATCTATGTCAGGCTGTTTGCCACACAAAATGAGTGGAGTCATCATATCTTCTACAGGATTAAACAAGGCAACTACTTTTATCGGATGAGGAACAAGTACATATTCTTGAACTAAGACTTCAGATAACCCACAAAAAAGGCATTGAACCTTCATACATTATATTGTCTAAGTTTTCTGAGACCATTATCTCTGGAAATTCCATGCCCCAAAAACACCACAAAAGCTTTCGTAAATACGATAATTTCAATGGCCCTCATTACGACCCTGGCGGATTTTTTCCGCCATCGGCGGACTTTTCCGCCATGGCGTAAAGTCCGTTTACGCCATGGCGGATGGCGGACTTACCGCCCCATTCCGAGGTCGGCGGGGCGGTAAGTCCCCATTGACCCATTTACCCTTCCCCATTCCCATTTCGGCCCCATAGGGCTCAATGGGAGTGGGGAAGGCGTTAATTACGCCACCGTACATTACGGTGGCCTAATTAACACCAAGGTCCCATAGCGCCATGGATTTTTACGCCCGCAAAAAGCGGGCGGAAAAGTGACCATGGCGCTATGGGAACTCGTAGTTGGCGGTAAGGGGTCGGCGCAGCTAACGCTGGCGCAAACCCCTTACCGCCAGGGTCGTAATGAGGGCCAATATGTGTAAATGGGCAAAGACCAATGTACAGGATTTCTGTTATGGAAATTCAAAGCATCAAGACATCCAGCATTTCATTAGTTAGCAATGCACATACACAAGATATATATTATTGATCATATTTCAAAAATGTTTTATAGGTTTCATCATCGGAAACCTAAAAGTAACTTTTCAGGGAAATTTCACTGCCATCAATATCTGTGATTCAAAATGTCCTCTTGAATGGGATTTGTATATATGGGATGTATACGCCCCGAACCTGGCTTGAAACCTATGGAGCTCTGTGCATAGGGAAAGGACCAAGGGGTTACAGGTCAGTTGTGGGGGAAGCAGAGATTGGTGGAATGAGTAGATGGAGCAATGAGGATAAGGCACCTCAGGCACCTCAGGAGGGAGAGAAGTAGGGATGAGTGGAGCAAATAAAAGGTGCAGAATGGAGGAGGCCAGTCTTATCTATGTTAGTAACGTATTACATAGATAGGGTGTTGTAGGGGAAAAGTTTGGAATTGAAAATTTTGTGTACTTCCCTAGCAGACTTTTGCATTATAATATCGAGCAGGTACTTCAAACTTCCATGCTTAAATGCTATTTCTTGTCCGTGTGAGGTGAGGCTTTAGGCTTTACTGTGCATTTCCTTATGATGATGCTCTTCCCATAGTGTGTAGCTATGCTGGCCTCCACTCTCTTGCTTCTGAAATGTTTCCTTTTTGGCATATGTAAGTGAGTTTGAGGCTCCCACTTTCTTAGGAAAATCGGCTTTCACAGATGGAAGTCATCATATTGTAAGCATGCTCGCCCGCCTCAGACCTTTTGTGAAACCTCTGAGGAGTATATTCAGGAGTATATTCAGCGCCACTAAATGTATCACTTTATGCTGTCCTTCCTGATCTCCACGTGTGAGAGTGCAGCTGGTATCAACTACTTGTATGCTGGAGCTTTGTTTCCTGCTTGTAACAGTCTTTCAATGTGATCCTCTGCTCTGTCTGGACCACCTCTGCTATTGAAATGATATGATTTCATGTGGCATTTATAACGCGCCTGTACACAAGTGTTTCCTTTGAGTTTAAGAGAACAGTGCTTAGAGGGAGGGGGTACTCACTTGTGTCCTGTTATGGGTTTGTTGTTGTCCTGTTGCTTGCTTTTGACTAATAAATTATTCACCGAACCACCGCAATAGTTAGTGGTCATATTTTCAATGACAAGTTTGGTGCCTGCAACGTTGAATTCCCACTGCCCTGCGGCCACGCCGAAGGGTCACTGGGCACACCTCCCGGTGATCCCTGTGGGCCCAAGAGAGACCATTTTGCCACAGGGGAAAGTTAGCCCCAGCTCCCAGAGACTCTGGGAAGGTAGACAAAGCAGATGAGGAAGAAGAGCCAACTGAAAATCGTGGGTTGGTGAGCACAGGTAATTGCAGCAGTGCATTGTTAAGTCTTGTATAAGTATTGTTTGAAACAGGTTGGCGTAAATGTTTGCCTCTGGTTAAAGAATTCTGAAATCTGAAAACATTTGCGAATATCCAAGGATACAGGAGGGAAGACACCTGCCTACAGAACCGTTTCATCTGAAGAAGAAAAAGTAAAAGCATGTGGCCACTTCAGCTTAGAATAAGAAGTAAAAAACAGTGCATCCGTGTTCCAGACTGATGTAATAGGACATGAGGCTGTTGCGCCAGTCAGAGTAGTGTAGTATGCATCAGGGACTAGGATGGATGTGTTCTGTATGAGTGTGAAGAAAATATTTTGCATGAGAGTCCTGTGGTTGGCCTATCTAAACCCATACCTTGATATTTGAAACCCTAAATGTGGAACTTGGCTTCGACCCTGCTTTATATTTCACACTCATATCTATCCTCTACTGATGTGTCTTCTCTTTGACTCTCACCTAGCCAAGTCTCTGAAACAAGCTGAAATACTGCTGTGAATTTTGGGTAGCATAAAGGGGGATACAGGCTGTGAACCAGCAGTCATCCAAATCTGACCAACATCTGTGAGTGTTTACTGAATTTTCTGTTCTGGCGGAGCAGCGAACGTCAGGTGGTTATACCTGAGCCTACAGAAAGAGGTATCAGAGTGGTCTGCTATGCGCCATACCATCTCTGTCAGCCATTGCTATGATAGCCCCTCAATGCAGACTGAGTTAGGCACTGACCTGGATCTGTACACACAGCACTCTAGTTCTTAATCACAAAGAAGCAACACTAAGATTAGCCTTAAGAGCAACTAAAGGTGGTTTAGATGAATACTCAGAACTGTATGTATTTCTTGGCAATAATTAAGTAGAATCGTTCCAACCTGGATAACTATTTCCCACCAAGAAATATAGGGAAATGTACTTACAATCAATATTTCCTCTAATTATTTTTCTCTAAGTGTGGAACTGGTTAACTTTCGTGCACACTTTATTTTCCATGTGCGCAACTGACTTACTAGTTAAGCCACTTTGTGAGCATGCATAGTTAGTGAGCTACCATATCCAAAGACAGTTTGAAAGAAATTGCTCCGTCCAAACCACTGTAATTCTTTACAAATCTGGGTATGTGCATCTTACAACACATTTTCCAAACACATAGGCTAAAAAAACAAATATTTTATGTGATTATAAAGTGAACTCATCAAGCAGTTCAAGACCTCAGGATATGCCACAGTAGCTAACAAAAGTACTCCTGTGGAGAGAAAAGTATGTGATTTACACCTCTGGAAAAACACACATGAGTATTACAAAAAAACAAATATTGCGTTGCATAATTTATGTGGCTATCAAAAATCTGACCGGATAGAATAAAGGGCAAATGGGGATACAATAAAGGGCACATGGAATAAAGGCAACTAAAAGGAATGTGTATGAAAATATGCCAACAGGAATTCATATGACACTTTAATGAAGTGACTCAAGGGCCAGGAGAACATGCCTCTCATAATCTATGTAAGGATGATAATTGCATCGGAATAACTGCACCATAGAATATGATGATCAGAATTCCCTGGCTACTGCAGGCTTTCCACATTTTGTTGTCCTGTGAGTTACTCAAAACCAGCCTTACAGCTAAGAGTCATATACACCATCCATTGTTAATCCCTAAAAACAGAACAATTTGCCCTATAGAAATGGGAAACAATGAACACATAGGAACCAGCCCCTGGCTTCTTCCCACAAAGGTTCACTGATATTTTTTCGAATCCGTGACCAGCACAGCAGTGGCATAGGAAGGAACTCTTAATAATATTTGACTGATCTCAAGACAAATTATAAGGGCAAAGAACATCTTTTAATAAGCATGAAATATCCCTGTTGGCAAAGCTAATAACGTTTTTTTTACTCCCTGAAAAATCATTTCACTCTAAGTAGGAAGCACATTCTAATCAGAGCCTTGCTTGTAACCCTGATGTAGGAAGTAAAATGACAGGGCACATAAAACAACCTATAGTTTTACCCTTTTTCGCCACAGCCTAGACAAAATTCAACAAGAGACTTACTGAGGTTTCTTATAGAGCCCTGTTGAAGTAAATACCATATTTGTGCCTTTTGGGTTTAGCAGCATCAATGTACGCCTGCTTGAGATCCTTCTTCTGTAATTAGGGATCCCTTTGTAATTCCCTGTTATCAGTTAAACAAGATGCAGGGAGGGTGCTGCAGTCAATGAAAACAGAGCACATGTTTGTATTGAAATGCCCTCAGCAACTTAGCATAGAAAGAAACAGAAAGTGCAGTTCTTTAGACTTTTACTAAAGTTTCCTTTCCTTGAGCAAACAAACATATTTTCTAGACTATACAGTACTGGCGAAACTGACTTGGATTTTTTAAGTTACTGTTGTGTTCTTCACCTGCAGCGAGTGTTCTCCTGTGCCCTTTCACCCATAACCCTCTCCGGCTCCTGTGCTCACCTCCAATACTAGTTGACAAGGCACTGTCAAACATGAGAGATTATAACAGTGAAATACTCCCTGGGATATTTGCATACCCATAGTACTTTGGAAGCAAATCATATTTAGTGCCTCACCATGATAGTATATGCATTTTAAGAAAATGTAATGAATCTGCAGGTACACAATTATTTTGCAGTACACCCACGATCGTTTGCCACTTATTCCACCATTATATTGTTGGGTAGGATTATACAACTGAAAAGATAAATCGTTTTTGTATAGCAGTGAGTTACAATATAATTTGTTAAGGTCTATGCCCAATGCAACTCTGAACACTTAGAAACAATGCAGATTGTGTGAAAGCATTGTACTGTCTGAATATCAGTTAAGCTAATACTATAGACAAGTAATACCTGGCATAGCCCATACCCATTATCCCTTGCAGGCCTAGTAAATTATATTGCAATGTTTCTCTCCACTTATACGGTAATGTTAGCAATGCTAAAGTAGGAGACTCTGAGCATGACATTAGTCTACTCAAAATCCTTAGGGAGCAAATAATTATTTGAGTCGTATAATGTGTTAACTTGAAAGGGACCCCAAGCGCTAGCGTGACATATGTAGTAAGAATTGGAAGCATGGGATAAGGTTACTCATCTAAGTAGCCTGTTTACTTACAGTCAGTATGTGATATTTGAGATAATTGGGTTACATAGTGTGCATAATGCTTTTATTAATAGTCTATTTATTCAGCGCGGACCTGGCTTCAGGAATCAACAGAGTGCTTTACAATCATAGGGGTAAGAACACAGTGTGCAAAGCAGAGAAAAGGGGAGCAGGAGCTAAGAGGGTAGGGCAATGGGGGCCAATTTGCATCAATGGATCTACAAGCAACCAGGGGAGGAGACAGTGGGGGGCAGATCAGGTTCTCGGTTACGGTGGGGTGTGAAGGGTGTGTGGACCTATGTGTTATGTATGAGCCATTCCTTGATGAAGAAGATTTTTGAGCTCTTTCTTGAACTGTAGCAGCAATGGGGAAAGTCTGATGTTGACGGGAGGAGATTCCAGAATCTTGGAGCATAGACAGAGAAGGCTGTTCTTCTCGTACTTTCTTTCCTGCACCATCGGAGTTCAAACCTTCACATTTCCTTACTTCTGGTGGATTGCAGGCCTCTGGAGATGCTGAGTTTCTCAGCGAGGTAGCTTGGAGACATCAGTGGGACAGTCATGTAAAGGATGCAACAGAATTTGAAAATGATATGGGCTTCCAGCGGGAGCCAATGCAGTTAGAGGGTCAGGGTTGAATTTCCAGAGTCCTTTCATGAGTCGTGCTGCAGCATGCAGGACACATCTCAGGGGTGCCACGGTAGTCGCTGGAAGGCCTTCCAAAGCGGAACTTTTGATAAGGTACTATGAATAACAGAAGTTCTTGTGCTTGAACATTATTCAAATTACAACAAACATAACATAAGTGGATTTAGGTAAATGTCTGTTAACCTTTCGCAGAGCCAAGAGAGAAAGAGTCAAGGTTGTGTTTTAATATCTAAATATGTTTTGGTGTAGAGGTTAGAGGAAGCGTGTGGTAGAGTAAAAGCATAGGAGTCAAGGATGGGGAGGGAACAGTATTTGGCTAATGTGTACATGCATATCTTAGACTTTTCTGTTCATGGAGCCGCTTTTTCATATTAGTTTTTACCTCTTGAGGCTGTATTCTGTTTTTACGTTTTTTAGGTTTTTAAGGTCACGCTTGCAAAGTAGGGTAATGTAAATGAGCTACACCAGAATATCATGACTAGTTAGTTATTTTAAGAGAAAGCTAATGTCAGGTCATTGCTGTGTCTTGTGCCTTATTAAATCTTATTGGATAAGTGAGAATTGCCTGGGTGCGCTACTAAAAATCTTCTGAGCGGCACCCAGAACGAAGCTGGGCAAGCGAACATGCACTCAGCTTAGAGGGAACATTGCTTAAAATATAATAATATAATTTAGTTAAACTGTAATTTTAACAGGATCATCTGCTTGCATGTAACAGGATTTCTTGAAATGTGCGTTTTGAAAATATTTAAACAACTGATGCTCTACATAATAACAGAGAAATATGGGAGACTCTGTGACTCTGCGCCAAAATATATTCACACTTGGTTAAATTAAATTAGATAACAGACCCTTGATTTTAAGATCTTGGTTAGGTTTTATTGCATTGCACTCCCTTGATTGGTTAGGTTTTATTGCATTGCACACCCTTGATATTGCATTGCACGCCCTTGATAACACGTGTTTCGGCTTGAAAGCCTTTTTCAAATCTGGGCTGTCGAAAACAAACTGTCTTTGACCCAAAAAAAATCTATACTATCACAATGTTTCTACAGTTATTAAATTAGTCCACCAATGCGTCATTTCCCAATATGTACCAATGAATGTGAAGCATATATACATTATTCATAAGACATAGTCATAATGTAAGAATAGATTTGACAGAGATTGAGAATGGGTGATGGGGAGGATTGCATTGGGGATGCAACGCGAGTGACATAGGAGTTTTGAGGTAAGAAACTCAGACGTTGTGATTGCAAGTTAAACAATGTCAGATATAAGCCGATTTTAAACAATAATGCTCACACGGAACTAGTGGGTAGGAGCTAACAAGCAGCAACTGATTTGAGTTTGAAAATATGTACGCGATCGGGCTGATACATCAACATGGGCTCTAATTAACGTTACGAGTGACTGCTAATATAAACTGTGACCATGGAGATGATAGCAGACTATAAATGCATTTTTGCATGTTTATTTTTTTCCAAGAGGGAGTAATATATATTTTTCGTACATGACTAACAGGAAGGAAGTCTGGGATTAAGCCCAAGATAATTATCCTCCATCCAATTGATTAAATAGAACATGAACAAACTGGGAAAGTGACCCATTACTGATAAGAACATAACCAGTATATAATAGTTAGGACTGGAAACCATTGCTAATAATATGTATTCTTTTTTCTCTCTTTCTTTTTTGTTCGCTGTACTTGTATTTTGCATCGTGATAATTCTTGTTTGTTTCATTCTCCCACCTTTACGTTCATTTTTGCGAATGAACTCTAAAAATGCAATTTGTATATTGTTTCTTCCCCAATGCAATCCTCCCCATCACCCATCCTCAATCTCTGTCAAATCTATTCTTACATTATGACTATGTCTTATGAATAATGTATATATGCTTCACATTCATTGGTACATATTGGAGAATCACGCATTGGTGGACTAATTTGCCGAAACACGTGTTATCAAGGGCGTGCAATGCAATATCAAGGGCGTGCAATGCAATAAAACCTAACCAATCAAGGGAGTGCAATGCAATTAAACCTAACCAAGATCGCAAAATCAAGGGTCTGTTCTCTAATTTAATTTAACCAAGTGTGAATATATTTTGGCGCAGAGTCACAGAGTCTTCCACATATCTTCATTATAACTTTCAACGGCTTAGGCTTTATACCGTTGACTCCGATGAATTGCGACAACTGATGAGAATGATACTATGAAGACTAGACTTTTTGAGTAACTCCAACTGATAGGGAAAATAAGGAGTCGCCCACAGGACCAGCTGTACCAAAAAGCCAAACTTCCACCTAAATAATAACAGCTCTTTCAACAGGTTGCATAACTAAAACTTGTATCCCATGGAAATTCCAAATCCTCTGTCCTAGCTACGCTTTTGATAATACATGTACACATACATGCATGGTATTTATAAACGTAATACTACAAGAGGTGTAATGGATTACTGTACACAGCAGACACATGTTTAATGTATTTATTTATTATCTGTATAGAGGAGGAACAATGCTCTTTCATTACAAGAGAACATACAATAGATATGAAATCGTTTTGACAGGCAGCAATGAGCTTCAGACAATGGGGTGAATTACAGACATTCTGACCAGGTTGTGGAGGGGAGTAAATGGAACAATCACCAGGGACAATACTTAAGTGGATATACATAGATTAAGGACAATGAACATAGGACATTTTTAAGTGCACATAAGTCGGACGGCCAGCTGTGCGTGGCATGTGACCATGATGGGTGAAGTGCTAGAGTGGAGGCAGAGGAAGTGGGGGACAGAGGCATGTTAGAAGTGAGGGGAAACATGTTAGGTAGCAAGCGGATGAGAGGTAGGTTAAGAGGGTAACTCAGAGGTGAGGAGATAGGATATTAGTTTGGTTTTGAACAAATCTGGGGGAAGAAAATTCCATGCAAGTGGAGCAAGAAAAGAGAAGGATCAGAAGCAAGAGGAAGTGCAGGGAGGGCGAGGAACCACAAGGGCATCGAGGAGGCAAAGCAGAGATTACGAGAAGGCTTGTAGAGTTAGGTAGAGGAGGATATATACAGTGGTGCATTTTTCATGCATAGATTTTTGAACGATCAGAAGAAATGTATGTCTGGCCCTGTTTTTCATCGTCAGCCATCTAGACTGGTGACGGTACTAGGAAGTAGGTGTCAAGTGAAGGAGTTCAGAGAGACTCCTTATGGCGAAGTTAATGATCTAATGGGTTACAAGTATGGATAAACGAGTAGCATAGGAATTGAGGTGGATAGGGGAGGCAAGCAAGCAGTGAGCTCCAGAGGATGAGAAAAGTAAATGCTGGTCACATTTAAATTGTGATATTGGGTCAAAATGTTACCACAATCTACTTGGGTGGCAGGAGTACATCTCGGGCCCATTACACAGCCAAAAGCTACAACTTATTCACTATCTATTGACACACTAAACTGCTTTCCATAGACAATAATTGTAATGCCAGACATAGTTAGAACATGCCTCCCTTTTTGCATTCCTGATCTATTGTCCATCTTAATGGGTTGATATACACCCAAGCAACACAAAGCATTCATTTTCGCAGGCTAGAACCAACACCCCTAAAACTGTTGCATTTCCCCACCACTTCCCCATCCTCTTATATTCTACCTACTCATTTTTCTCCACAGACTGGAAGGTGGGGACACAATTGGCTTCATTAAAGGTGTGGCCGTATTTCGGTGGTAAATCCATCAAAATTCTGCCATACAGAATTACCGTTACCACTTGATCATTTGGATTTATTGCAGGATTACAAATGATGGTCCCATTTTTGGAGTTTCATAGGACTTCATGAGGATTTCAGCAGAATAACGACTGGCTGTAATTCCGCTTGTGGATACTCTGAAGATGTTGCTGATATTTGGCAGTAAGTTGGCAGATTTCCCTCAAGCTTTTGTCCTGTTGTGCAGCCGTAATATGTCATTAATGTTTTTACCTGCACCGCCATACTCAGAATGATGCCGGATATACCAACCTGCAGACAAGCCAGTTTCCAAGAGACCAATACGGTGGTGATTTGGCACATTATAAAAGCCTTGTAATTTAGGGGGGCTCACATCCAAGCCTGCATCACTGGGGTCACTTTCAACTCTGGAAAACTGTTTAAAATCTGCAAGGAACTTGCCAATCCTTCTGCAGTCTCCACATATTGCGTGCCATCCCTGATACCCTTTACATCTCTGGTCTCCCACTTCCTTTCCAAAACTCAGAACATTCTGTCCTCACTCTCCTCTTCCACCTCCCTCCTCCCTGTCCAGCTGTCATTGATCCCTTTACTCCCCATCCCCTTCCCTACTTCTCTCCACCTTCTCTACTATAGCACCAGATGAGGTTTCCACACTAGTCCTCTCTAGGAAAGTCTCCTTCAAACAGGTGCTCCTATCTATCAAGGACAACATTGACTCCCTTGCACTTTCCCTAACTTATTTCTGTAACTACTCCTTTACCACCAGCTCCTTCACTCTTCCCCTCAATCTCTCCAATGTACCCCCCTCCTTAAAAAAAACCCTCTTCTGCCCCCTCCACCCCTGCCAGTTATCACCCTATCTCCATCACCCCCTTCCTGGGAAAACTCCTGGTCAATCTGGCTATTTCCCAACTGATCCAACGCATCAAATATGTTGTCTCCAAGATCACCAGTCTGGTTTCAGAGCTGCCAGAGGCACAGAAACTGCTCTATTGAACACCTGTGGTGACTTGCTCTCTGATCCTGACTCTAACTCTCCATCTGTTCCTATCCTCCTGGATCTTTCCTCTGCCTTCAACATGGTCAATCATGCCATTCTGTAAAATCAACTCTGTGACACCCTGGGCATCACAGGCCTGGCACTGGAGTGGTTGACCTCCTTCCTCTCCAACCGGCCTTCCGAGGTTCAACTTGGCCCTTTTCTCTCCACTATCACACTCTCCACATGAGGTGTCCCTCAAAGCTCTATCCTCTCACAATGACTTTTCAACATATACCTTGCCCCTTTGGCCCACTTGATCTTGTCCTTCTCTCTGCACTTCCAGTGTTATGAAGATGACACACAGCTCTGCTTCAACCATCCCTCATCTTACATCTCTTCCTCCTCTCTCATCCCTGACTGTCTGACTGCTGTTCAGTCATGGTGTGCCACCAATAATAAGTGCATTAATGCCAGTAAAACTAAGATCCTTTTCATTGGGACCTCAGCTCCCACCTTCTCTCCCTCCCTCTGGCCACCTTCTCTGGGTCCCCTCCCCTCAACCTCTCGTGAGGCAAAATATCTTGATGTCATCTTTGATTCCTGTCTCTCCTTCTCACATTGCGGACCTTGCCAAGAAGGCACAGTATCAGTTGCACCTCCTCAGAAATGTTTCTCCCTTTCCTCACCTTCCCCCAGAAACGTAATGTCTCCAGAGCTCTGGTCCTCTCTAGACTTGACTACTGTAACAGCCTCTTCCCCAATCTTCCTAAAATGTATTCCTGGCCTCAAACCCAGAGACTGCATCTCTCCAGCCATAATTTCTCTCCACTGGCTCCCCGTGGCTGCTAGGATCAAATTCAAGAACCTTTGCATCATCCACAAGTCTTTCTGTGGCCTGAGACCCCACTACACCCAGCTCTTTCTCCCTAAATATCTCACTGCTAAAGGCTTTGGTCTGTTAGTTCCAATTCTCTGTGAATCAGACGCTTCTCTAAGCAAAGAGTGTGGAGTAGATGTCTCTCCTCCGCAAGACCTTCCCTCTGGAATGGTCTCCATGCCCCTCTCAAGCTTGATCCGAATCTCCTTAAGTTCCAGAACCTGCTCAAGACCCTCCTTTTCTCCTCCTCCTTCACTCTCCCCCTCCCCTGCTGACAGTTTCTTCTGCCTTATTGACTGCCTACTTGGTTCCCTCCGAGTATGACAGGGCTCCAGCCCCCTATGCCCAGCCCCCCCCCTTCCCTACACTTCCCTGCATTCCCTGGCACTTGTCCTCTGGCCTCCCCTTAGCACCTGTACCTTCCCTCTTCATTTTTTTCCCTTCCCACCTTAGAACTTGTTTTTGCACAGACCAACAGTCCTCCCCACCCTCATATTTCTTGTTCTGCACTTGCACGATCCGAATGTCACAAGACCATATAGGACCATTATTGTATCTTTCTCCCTCGCCCTCCCCCTTTTTAGTCTTGTGTTGCCTTAAAACACCATTTGTTGTATAGGCGTTTTACGAATATCCAATAAATAAATTCATACATAAATAATATAACATAACATACAATTCAATAACATAACATAACATAACATAACATAACATAGAACAATAAACATGGTCAGAATGGCAGATCGTGTGTTTAGTACAAAACTCATAAATCATTGCTCATATTCTATACACAACTTATCCATCTTGAAAACAAGACCAGCAATTTAAATCAATATGATGGTCAATGCAAAATAGCAGGTAATGGGACACCATGCATTATTCTAGTATGGCTACCGATTTAGGATAGTCTTGCTGATACAAACCCAGATCTAGAGCTAGGCAAGTTATTCTCAACACCGACTGCTACACCTTAAATATTCTCTGGTCACTAACATAGTTGCAGTGACCAATCCAGAAGACAGAATGGTCATTTGAAGGAACCGTTCCTTCAACCTGACACCCTGCATGGACATAGAGGGAGCCTTACCTCTGCTTACTAAGCCTACAATTGGTTGCTCCTACGTTGAAATTATATACAAACTGCTACCAGTCTCTAGAAACAATTTTTTGACCAGCCACCATTATCGTCCTTGTAGTCAAATAGGAAAAGGGACATACCAACTATTGCTTATGCTACCTCCAACTTAAAGCAGATAATACCAGTGCTTCACATCATTAGACATATCAGAAAGGTAAGCTTTTCCATCATCATTTGCGTACTCACCCTTACTTACAATCTTTTTTTTTCTAAATGAGTTTTGAAACCTGGTTGACGCACTATGATGTGGTTGCACATTCAGTGTATCCTTATTTTTGGATGCCCAGTTATGATACAGTTCAGTTAGTTTGACCTGTTTTGTTTTTAATCACCAAGGAACTTATGGGATTTTGTATGCACATGTAATAATTACCTTTTTTGTTTATTAGAACTCTGAGGATTTCTGTACTCTTTAATGTAAAACATGTCTTCCTTTACATGCACAAAATAAAGACTATAATTCCAGGGAACAAAAGGTGGCTTCCATAATCCAAGATTCTGTTTAGTTTGTGAACGAGATAATTAGTAGCGCCAAGCCTGGGGTGGGCTTAGGGGGGGTGTTACAATACCGAGTCAACGAAGGCCCTGGGACATTACCTGACATGGTAATGCCTCCCCCGGTGGGGGTATTATTGCTATTGGTACCCAAACCTGTTAGAACGGGGTACTATAGTGATTTTTTTTTAAAGTTGCGTGATGCCTTTAGCCTTGCATAACTGGAAAAAATAAAAAATAAATAGCTACCACAGAACGGGGAGAAGGGACTATAAATAGTCCCTCCTCCCTTTCCATGGCCACCATTGAAAAATTAAGAAAATTGTTACCAAAAAAGATGGCTGAAAGGAAACTGAGAGAAGGGACTACAAGTAGTCCCTTCTCCCTTTCCGTAGCGGCCAGGACACGACTGTGAGCAGTGCTGTGGCTTTGTCAGGCAGGTAATGAGCTGGCGAGGGCGATTGAGCTTGCTTGTTACAAGCTCATTGTCCGTTAACTAAAAAGGAAAAAAAAATACTTTGACACAACTACCACTTATAACTAATAAAACTGCATCAGCAGACATGGACAAGAATTTAGTAATCAAGATCCTATATTGACACTGAGCTACTCTGCTTCTTGACTCATGAAAGTGAGTTTCCAGCTTTCACCTGTGCAGTACTCACGTGCCCTTTGTATTCCTTTTGTTGATGAAAGTCAGCATGTTCACACTTAATTGCCCATACATGTGGTAAGAGGCATTTGTAATCCTGATGTATCCGTGCAGGTGTGCAGTTATGTGTGTAGAAATTGCGTAATCATCTTATTGTTTGTAAATAAGAGTCGCTGATGAAGGTCTAGAGTTGATGATTACCAGAGTGTTGGCAAAGATGGTTTTCATGTCTTCATAGAGCCAATCGACTCTAAGGGCCTGATTCACAGAAGCGTTTTATAATGGCACAATCTCATTGGAAAATGCTCTGTGAATCAGGTCCCAGGTTTGTGTTACCTCTTTGTGTTTCCTATAACGCTGCGTTTGTTTATACCGAAACTGTGAACAATGAAATTAATTTAGCAGTGTGTAGACAATCCTCACCCTTCATGCTACGCACAGACTACAAGAACAAAACACATGAACATGAATATGATGGCTTATGCACACCACGGCTTTATTTGGTTTCATGGCGAGACCTGTGAACACTTTACATCTCTACATTTGGAGGACAGCAGTCTCGAAGCAAAGAGGCAGCCCTCCCCGCCAACACATTCCCTTTAAAAGTACTTGGTCTCCAGCCAAAAGTGTGCCCTTTCAGCTTTATATGAGTACTTTATAGAGGGCATTCCTACCTTCTGCTTATGTCTGAGGCTGCAATGTCTAAACAAATGATGGCTTAACATTATGAACTTGTGTGCCACATGAAAATGAAGATAACATATTAATGTGTTGCATCTCCTATCTGTAGAGATACTTATAATGACACAATTTAGCATTTATATGGTGCACACCTTTAACTGAACTGTCTCGTTGCCCTTGTTGATTTGGTGTTGTTGGCAAATTTAGTGGTGCGCAATAGAGGCTGGAAAGATAAAGAGCTGAGTCATCACTGCTTGGGAACCCTATCTGTGACTGCAGGCTGCACGTAGCGGCAAGCCGGGAGCTCCCGGCAAACATGCCTAATACAGCAAACTCAAATCATGATGCTTTGGGCCATCTGAACCAAACTCTCCCATGCCTTGGATTGTGGGTGGTGCATGCATAAGGGACTTCTGTCTAGTGGTACTAGGGCTTCTGTGCAGTCTTTGATGATGGTGGCCAGACAGATGTCTCCCTCACATCTTGAGGGCATTTTCAAGTCTAGTAATGCTGTTTCAGTACTGTGTCCTGGCCTGCATCCTGATTGCTGTGATCCTAGGATGTAGTTACATTCCAGGAACTGTTGTATTTGGATATAGGCTGCCCTATCCAGTATCTTAAGAATGGGACTGTGGTGAACGGACTGTAGTTGTTGGACGCTGCTGGGTCTAGAGAGGGCTTTTTTAGTAGTGGATGAATCCACCCAAGCTTCTTTGAGGATGGCAGGGACTGTGCTTGATGTGAAGGATGAGTTCAAAACCTTGTAATGAAGGGTGGTTTCTGGTTCAGTAATTCCACTGAATTGAAAGATGGTGGTGTGACAGTTGGGGGATAGTGGTAATGGGTTCCTGAGATTTTCATATTTGTTTGTTCGAGAGCTATTTACTTCTTTAAAGTGGTGATCTTGGATTTCATTGTGTCCTGAATGCTGATGCATCACAGTTCATCTTTGATAATTGTGGAGGGGGGGGAGGGGTTGATGGTGTTTACAATTTCCTAAGACTTTTGAAGATTTTTTGAGCATTAGACTTGCCATTCAATATTCTTGAGTTGAAGGCAGCTGATTTAGCAGCTAAGATGGTCTCCGTGTATTCTTTTGCAATATTGTTGAAAAGACTTTAGGAGGCGATGGTAGGGGACTTTTTCCAAGTGTCTTCTGATAGGTGCTTTTTTGAGCCTGGAGACCTGTAGTGAACCATGAGTTAGTATGACTTGCTGGTTTAACCTTACAAGGTGCTTGGGGGGCTACAGCATTGACCGCTTTTGTCAGTGTTTTTTTTTGTACAGGTCTGCTTTGACTTTGGGTTCCTAAACTCTTAAAGCTTTTTAATTTAAATTTTTGAAAGGTCAATTCAGGGAAAAAGATTAAAGAAAAGCATTTTACCTGTACAACCTTTAGTACACTCTGTGGTTCAGTTTTGTAAGGCCCACAGAGAGTTATGCTTTTTATGTGACAGAAATCTGATGAAACAGTACATTGCCGAAAGGATTTAGGGTAAGCCTCTTCTTATCTATCCCCTAACCCTAGATACGCTGTGTAGGTTTAGGGCAGAAGGAATCACAGAAGAACCATGGAGTACTGCCTCTTGATAGGTTTTGTGTGGCATGGGGGCGGGCAAGTGCATGCAATGAGGGTACATGAGCGAAGGCTGGTCTGAGAAAAGTACTGAGGCTGGAAATGGGGATCCCTGAGTGGCAATTGAGTCAGATTACGGTGCGGATTCCAAGCACCATGACCTCTCCCTATTGGGGGTGCTGTGGTGGACACAGGCAGCAGCGGAGCAGCAGAGAGCTCCTGCAGCCTTAGGCAATGGCATTGGAATACAGCCGGCTTCACCATCCGGCTAGGGTGGGGTTCAGCTATTTGTTCCACTGCTGGCCATTCATCTTTCTTGTTGTGGGTGAGTGCAGCCCTATGGAATCTGCTCCTTCATGTGGCAGCCATCTTTAGAGGTGCTTCTTTGATTCTTAGCACCATGACTTCTCTATGGTGGGGGTGCTGTGGGGGGTTGCATGGTGGACACAGGCAGCAGCGGTGCATCAGAGAGCTCCTGCAGCCTTTGGCAACAGCCGTGGCATGTGGCCGGCTTCACAATCTGGCTAGGGCGAGGCTCAGCTATTTGCTCCTCTGCTAGCCAATCATCTTCCTTGTTGTGGCTGAGTGCAGCCCTATGGAAGCTGTTCCTTGATGTGGCAGACATCTTTAGAGGCGCTTCTTCAATTCCAAGCACCATGACTTATCCATGTTGGGGGGTGCTGTGGGAGTCCCATGTTGGACTCAGGCATCAGCGGAGCAGCAGAGAGCTCCTGCAGCCTTAGGCAAAGGCCTTGGAATAGGGCTGGCTTCACCATCTGGCTATGGGTGGGGCTCAGATTTTCTTTCCTTTGCTGGCCAATTATCTTCCTTGTTGTGGGTGAGTGCAGCCCTTTGCATGCTGCTCTTTGATGCAGCGGACATCTTTAGAGTGCTTCTTCAATCTTGAGCACCATGACTTCTCCGTGTTGGGGTGCTATGGGGGTCGCAGGGTGGACACAGGCAGCAGCGGAGGCAATGGCCTTGGAATATGCCCGGCTTCACCATCCGGCTAGGGGGACAGCTCAAGATATTAGCCTGAGAAATTGATTTGGGACATAGTGCCATGTTTGCTGAGTGTTCTTTCACAAAGGAAACAAATATCCCAAGCAAAGATGACCACCAGGAAAAAACAGGAGGGCCAGAGATCTAGAATTGAGCAGAGTACTTTTCTAAGCCTATGGCGGCCCCATATCACAGAGGAGAAGCAGGCTGGGAAAAGGATGACATACAAGGTAAGTAATATATAGGAGCACTGAGAGGGTGGGAGTGGGACTGATGTTGTAGGGAGCTGAAGAGGAAGGAGAGGGTAAGGCAGTTCAGCAGAGCTCAGACGCAAAACCCTTGCAGTCAAGTAGATGTCACTTATGGAGCATGGGACAGGAAGATCCAGGGTAGTGGTAAGTGTCTCTGTCAGCTGGGAGAAAGAGCTGCCAGTGAATGTGTAACTATGTACTTATCTGTAACTTTAACTAAGCAAACGGGACTAAATATTCCTGTAAACGTAACTGGAGTGCCAAGCGTGCATCATTAGAAGGCAATAACCTCCATTGTTACAAATGCTGACCACCTTATAGACACAGTATATAGGAATGATATAATCGGGGAATTCGCTTTGGGATTTGCCTCATAGCAAATTATGAAACCCACATTACTCAACGTTTTACTTTGATCCTTTGCTGCTCTGCTGTAATCATCTGCAGCCTGCACATCCCATCTTCTGGTGCCACTTCCACTTTAGGGGCTTGAAAGCAGCTCACAAAATGGAGGATTTATCAGTGTTAGATTGCCCCCTGCTGTCCAAATGGCAAAGTGCACCCACTTCAACAACAGCTATCATTTCACGGAGCAGGACGATTTGGCGTGGCCAGTTCGCGCGGGCCGATTCACTGCGATGCTTCAGCGCAGGAGACATTTAGGCACATCCATTTTGACGCACCCAGTTAGGTGCTGGGACGTTTCGCTGCAGGGACCTTTTGGCGCGGGGGATGCCGCATTGTACATTGGCATCATTTTTTGAAAGCGCTCTGTGGCCATTATATCGTCAGCCCCAGAGCATGTCCACCCAGGCACCTTTCCACCTCTGAGCCCTGTTCAGCTGGACTATTTGTAAATACCATGTGAATCGGTGCTTTGAAAGGGGGATCACAGTGCTGCCATTATGCCGCAGCGCAGTGAGCCTCTGCGGCAGCCCAGACAGTGGCCGTAGCGTGGTCCCCTCAGCCCCGGCACCGTCCCTTGCTTTTGAAAGCCCCCTTTGTCGCAGCAAAGGCCACTGCAATGCCTCCATGTAGAGCATGTCTGCTAGGAGAGGCACATTTGCAGGTGGCTTTGCTTCGCCTGTAATGTCAGACATGGCACCTGAGAGCTGGGGGCGTCTCCGGATATTTAGTACAACATACAACAAATGTCCATTCTTCTCACTCATGCATTGTCCTGCACACAGTTCCAGCAAATCACACATTCGTGCAAATCGCATCATTCCTGGTTCATCAACAATCTACCGGTTTTCATGAGACTCAATATTTTTGGGAATAACATATCCTGATTTATGAATGATTCCTATTCCACTTAGGTTGAAACACAGCGCTTCATTCCAGATTCTTTCAACCTCTAGCGGGGTTTACCAGGGCAGCACACTTCATAGGCGGTTCAACACATTTCATATGCATTTAAACACTCAAGTGTTATTTCATTAATCAATGTTGTTTCTGTACACAATTGCTTCCCTTTGATCCCTTCCCCGGTGATGATGATTTCTTTAGCACGGAAGGTGGCGAAGCAGAAACAAATTCCAAACCTGAAACACCCTCTTCTCTTTCATCAAGACACGTGAGATCACACATTCTAAGAGGTTTTCCCACTAGAAAATCAGATTAACTCTTGTGTGTTCCTGTTTGTAGAATATGGACTGAGAACAGTTCGTTTTAGCTCTGCTGTAAGCTATCAATTAGAAAGCATGCTGATTTTCCAAAGCAACTACCAGCAGCACAGAGGGACGTTTCAGTGCCTGGGGCATGCCACCCCACCAGCGCCACTAAATGACAGCTTGGCCAAGAGCCCCCCCCCTAACCCATGGTATAGATGGAAGGAGAGGGGCCTCCGTCATCTCGGGGGTCTTTGGCAGATGATAAGTGGGTAGACTGGAACTGGAATGCATATTCGCATGTATTGAAGTGTGCCATTGTTCTGTTAATGACCTTTAACTGGATGCTTGTTGTCTGGCCATAATACGCCCTTTCATATTATTACAGTGGGGGCAGGCCGGGTTCCTGTTGCATTGAGGTTTCTTGCAGGTGATGGCCGAAGCACCGCCCCCCCTTCTCCCAACCACACACACAACCATGCTGGCCTCGTGGCGTGTTTCTTGCTTCGCGATTGTTTTTCTTTCTGGCAAGCAGGTGCTGTGAAGATATAAATAAAGGCCAAAATTACAAAAGATTTGTTTGGAGCAAATTTAGCGGCATGAAGAATTGTTTCATTTGCATGCTGCAGGAGGACGTGCAGGGGCCCTGCTTGTGCCACAATGTGACATTTCCTGTGGCGAGGCCTGCATTGGCTACTTATAGCTATCTAATTGATGGATGAAGTCCCATTTCAGTGCTCTCTCCTTTATTGCGCACCATGCATGTTGCTTTGTTGAAAACCGGCCCCCCTCACATAGCTCTGCAAGTACCCCATTTCCATTTGGCATGAGGGCGTTTAGACGTGGCTGCAATATCAGCCACGTCCAAACATCCCTAATGCCAAATCGGCAGCGCCAGAAAGGCTTCTGTGCCAAAATGGGCGCGCCTAACTGCCCGCCGCGCCAAAGCGGTCGTGCCAAACTGGCCTGCCCCGAATCAGTGTTAGGTTGCCCTCTGCTGTCCAAATGGCAAAGTATACCCACTTCAACAACAGCTAACAACAGCAAACCTAATATTTCAAGCAACAGAATAAGCGTTCTACGCGGTCACCTTCACCTTCCAGTATCGCAAACATTCAGAATAATTTCAAGTTACTTCTTTCCACCTCCACATCTCTTCACACAGGGCACAACATTTCCAGTGTCAATTAACAGTTAATAACTGGCTCAATGTTTCAGTATCTAAAGAGCAAAACGCTGTAGGACGAAACTGAAAGTAGGTGATGTAATTATACTACTTCGCAATCTTATGCCATCAAGGGGACTCTGCAATAGAACAAGGTTGACAATTACGCGTCTACAAAGACACATCATAGAGGCCTGTGTGATTGATGGAACTCAGATGCTGTTCTTATATCGCACGTAGCTCTCATTCCTTCTGATACTTGTAGCCTTTTCAATGACCATTAATAAGTAACAGGGACCTACACCCCCTTCCTGGAAGTGATTGGTGGTAATTACAATATTTAAGAAGAGGGACACAAGTGACCCTATGAATTACCGACCAATATTGTCCTTTAAGATATGCTAGAACAGCATATGTTACGCCGGTACCAGCTAGTTAAACAAGATTTGCAAGGCATATCGGCAAGCTAGAGGATATGCTAAATCCGCTCCACTTAGACAAGCTGCCTGCCAAATCCACAAAAATCTCCAGGTTTGGTAAAAGTGGTGTTAACCATAACCATCACCTTTCCCTCCACTTTTTACAGCTCCAGGGGTTGAGAAAATGAACCCCTGTGTGTTTGGGACGGTGCCTTTGAACTATGCAAAACCTAATGGTCACATGCAATGGGCAGCATGTTCTCATTTAGATTTTCAGCACTTTATGTATTAGTTCCTCATTTTCCAAATGTAGCTCCTGCTCAGTGTTGGAAGCCTGACAGCCTAAGATGTGTTTGGCTCCTGCTCATCATATCTTCATTCCGATCCCTTTGTGAGGCATATACAATGGGTGACATTTTCGGTTATGGTTCTTTGGAAAAGCTGCAACGATGGTGCTTTGCTTACGTGGACTGCGTGTAAAGCCATAATGACTCATAAGATGGCCGCCTGAGCACCGTGTTTTGCAGTGGTGCAAGGACAATAAAAGGCTACATTAAAATCATAAAGCAATACATTAATTGGGGAAATGATTCTGTGACATGCCCGTGACTAGTCCCCTTTGCTTGGCTGTTTCAAACTCGTAGTTGCAAAAAACAAACATGGAGCGAAGAGCAAACGACACAATCTGCACGTACTCATACACTATCTTTAATCGCCGCATGATTTCCTTGGTTGGCACTGCCATCCTGAATCGTAATTTCTGATATGAAGGGGAAGGGGGGGCGGGGACTTATGTGCAGTGCGTCACGTCGCTTTTGCCGGGCACTGACAGGCCTTTGCATACTTATCCAACTATTTGCTTGCCACTTCTGCCCAGGGGTTGAGCCTGAACTTTTAGCTGTGTACGCTGGCATTGATTTCCGTGCTGCCTAGAGTTCATAGAAATAACCGTCCCCTGGGAACACACATGGATGGAGAGGCGGGAACAATGCTGCGCTTTGTAAAACCGGCTACAATAGCACGTGTTGTATGAGGAATTAGGCCCTGGCACACAGTATAGAAGGCGGAGCGTATCTTCCACCCTGGCCGACAATTGCAATTGTTCGTGGAGGGCCTGGGACCAGCACTCCCACGCACAGAGCTCCGGGCACCATGAATGGGTCGCATGCACACACTGTACAGTGCTGGCCCCCTCCCACTTCAGAAAGGGCCAGCAGGCGGGAGGGCTGATAGGAGGGGGCACTTTTGACAGAGCATGCATTCATGTGACGTAAACTTTATTGCACATACGTTATTCATACTAATGTGCCGGTGTGAATACATGCAGTTAAGCGCAGTGCTTTGTGTTTTTGTGAATGCGCTATCCCGAACTTTAAGCATTATTATTATTATTATTATTATTATTATTATTATTATTATTGTATTTATTGAGCCCGGACCTAGCTCAGAGAAGCAACAGAGAACCTTTCACAGTTAAACAACGATACAGCTACACAACAGAGCACTTTATCGTGGTGTACAGCACTACAGACGCAATACGCAGCGGTTTTCAAAGGAAACAACAGATCAGATATACAGCTGTGGGTAGGATATACAGAGAGGCACAGAGGAAGGGTACAGCTATTTGAGGTGGCGGGGAGGAGAGGGGCGGACGGCCCAGCGAGTCAGGCGGTGCCGGGGGTGGGCGTCGTGACGGACTAGGTGTTGAGGAGGAAAGACTCCTTGAAAAGGTGAATCTTGAGTTCTTTTCTGAATTATGCCCAAATTAATTTCGTTGTTGGTCATATGCTTGTGTGTTTTAAGCATTCACTGCCTGTATCCACTTGCATGACTGATGCAATTTTGGTTGATGCTCCAATTTGTGCGTGCGTTTGCACATGCATTTTGTACATCGACAAACCTATCCGATTGTCAAACGCGTGTTGGTGTGTGCGCACCGATGCGCACGCAGTTTATCAAGTATCCTGTGCATTTCTGAATTGATGGGGCTTGGCCCTGTCCGAATGAATCTGATTCTTGATCATAAATAAACATGTTTTGCGCATGCAACATCCATGTGGTGTGCATGTTTTAAGGTATCTGGTTAGCGACTATTCGTATGTCTGTGTGTTTACACATGTGTTGTTTGTATCCAGCTGTGGGTATGTTTCAAATAATCCAGTTGGTGGTCATACATTTGTGTTTTTTGCATTATCTTTATTCGCTGGGATGGCCTCACTAATCTTTGTTTATAAGTATGTTAGTGCACATATATATACTCAGTTAAACAACTTTATTTAAAAGAGATTGATGGTGAGCTGATGTATCACAACAAAACATTTGAAATCCAGCCGGTGTGCATCCCACTGGGGATAGCCCCCATGATGTCACAGAGTTAAGGTACTCATCACTTCCAATACACAATGAATTTCAATGGTTTTGTTGTGATAAATCAGCTCACCTTAACTCTCTCTTAACAAACTTTTTTTATTCAGTGAATTCCAAGGGTTTTGTTATGGTAAATGTTCTTTGCCTCCCCCACACCCCTACCCATGGCCTTCCGCCATTCCGTGGCCACTGTCCATGTTGTAATAATGACATATAAAAAGGTAAGGTCACTGCACGTGCTCTTCATCCATGGCCAGTGCCGCTGGCCTAGTAGCTCACTTTCACTATCTCTCACTTACAGGTTTTTCATTGAATGATAAGGCCATTATTATAATTTACTTTGGTGCACATTATATTAGTCTTGGCTGCATAATGGAAGCAGGTCCCTGCTTGCCTCTGCATGGAGTGAGGCACGATGAAGCAGGGTGAGCTTGCTGCAGTTCGTCGGTGTGTGAAGTAGTTTGCCTTCCCTATTGGGAAGTTTGTAGAGAGTGAGAGCGTGGTGTGAAAAGGGCATGCCCACACAAAAGGTATCATGAGCTGCACAAGCGAGGGGTCAGTAGGGAGAGATTGGTACCCCTGGGCAGAGCCGTGAATGTAGTGGTGAAACGTGGGTGGGAGGAGGGGCAGCAGGGGTGTGTAAGAGTGATCAACAGTTTTGTTGTGACAAGTGACAAGTGATGGTTAGCAGGCAAGGGGTGAGAAAGGACACTTGGAAGATGTTTGTTTTTTAAATGGATTAGGGTGGAAATAATATATAATGAGTGATGCATTGAGAGGATTTCCCATCCCTAAAGAGGAGATAGGCAATTGGTGGATGTGTGCACTGTTAGAAAAGGGGACCCACTATCTACTGAGCGCTTTTTGCCAGAGGTCTATGTCGATAGATTAACAGTTATGATTACACCATTGGAAAGACTGAAGGTAAACCAGTCACATGTTTCACATGGACGCCTCAGGTGAAGATGGTCATCATTCTGACTTCTTCAAAAGCCTGATGAATAATGCACTGCGAGCGCTCAGGTGGACATTTCATTTAATGATGACTCATAAAGCTGATCTGGAAGAAAGATCCTATGGAGTGCACTAGTTTCAGACCCAACCTATCGCTTTACTAAATACTGAGTGTAACATGTTTTGCAAAGACTAGTGGTGGCCAGGTTGGAAAAAGCAGCACATGAGTTACACGAAGCTACTATGATAGGATGGAGGCAAAATACCTTGATAGGGAGAATTTGTTTGGATGCAAAAATCCATTACGTGGATTGAGTGGAACTTTCTCATTCAGACCATAGTACAACTGGCCATCACAGAACACATGTTGGTCCCAACAAACACAGTATACTTCTCACCTACAGCTATGGTTCTGAATAATTGTGTGGTTGTTTTTCAGGTTCAGTTGAGTGAGTTTACAGGGGTGTCTACATTACTTTTCAACATAGGTAGGACATCACTTGCAATTGTCATCCAACAAGATGATATGAATTCTGGGGGAGTGAACCCAAAGCAATGGCTGAAAGTAGATAAACTTCCTCCACTACTCAACTCCTGTCAATCTCCATGACCTGGCTAATGTCAAACATTGAATTGTTCTCATTGTTTTGTTTTCACTTAAAAGAGCAAGTGGAGCAAGTCACTCATACGTTTTGGCCAATTGGAATTTCAGTTGGTACAAGCAAACAATGAAATAGGTTTTGATTTGGTCTGCCCTGTGGTCTCAACTTTGTTGCATTCTGATTTAATTTTGTGTTGTTCATCATTCAACTGAAATTAAAATAGATATTCAATGTTGAATGTGCCCAATGGACAGTGCACCAACCCCACAAGGCACATATTACTCAGCACATCAAACACACATCAGATACTGTTATGACCCGCACTGACAGCCCCTCTCTACGCATCAAGAATTAACTCTTGATGCTGGGTAATCTCTGCCCTGCAAGTGATCGCCTGAACACACTGACCAATATGGACTCATTTTGTATTTTCTTCAGAAAGGAATGCAGAATACATGTTTCCAGGGTCATGTAACTATCACACACTATACATCAAGCGCATTCTTGCATCACAGCTAAAGCAGGGATGACCAAGCATGGTCACCCCCTAATCTGAGCAGGGCTGATGCAGATGCTCACTCAGAAGCCCACACAAAACAGACAGAATTGTATAGATGAAAGGTCTGGACACCTCACATATGCCACATCATCCAGTGCGTTTTCCAGGGTAACATCATTTTAGACAGGCACTGATCAGGATCAGATAGAAGCTCATACATTACATCCACCAACCATGGGATACCAGGCAAGTGAGAAGGGACTATAGGTATCTCATCCCCCTGTCAAGGATATCCCGCGAGGATAGCACGGCAACCTGCGTGCCTTGGAAGCAAGATGACACAAAGCAACACAGGTTCGATCCCGGTCCGCTCTTAGAAACCTCTGGGTGTTTAAGCCCGTTATAAATACGCAACCAAGACAAAAACAATTACTCAACTACAAAACAAACAATTCCTGTAACAGCGCCTCGATTGTGTGAGCGCTTTAAAAAAAAAATGTAAATGTAAGACTGCATTGCTCTCCTCCCATATAGACTTTGACTAAGACAGACCTTCCACAGTCCAATGCATCAGCAACAACTGTAGAGCAATGATCATAAACCGCACAGAGGCTCGTGCCTGACCTTAACACACCACGGACAGGAAGGAAGGTAGGGAAGGTAGGGAGGTACAGTGTGCTTCAGACCCCGCCCATGGCTGTACAGCTGACCTAGATCACAATCTTTGTCAATGGCATGACTCTCATGAATCAGGGTACAAGTGCTCATAAAACACAGACCTTTTTCTCCAGGTTCAATACTTAAGCAGATTAACTGGATTCTTCAGAAACGTTTCTGAATCAACAAATCACCATACTTGGCTCTTTGGGAGTTGCAATTGCAAAACCCGAAAGGGTGCCATATTTACTGTAGGTTATTTTCCATCTTGTCTGGAATATCTGTGGTTTATCCGAACCAACCAATATCTCTTTGAAATAACCCTGCGACTAGAAAAAAAATACATTTCTCACGTCTTACTGGCTTCGTAATAGGATCACATCCAGCTCAGACATGTTGTTGGATGGGAATTAGATTTCTCATGAATTCATAATAAGCGCATAAGTAGCTTAAGCAGGTCAAACCATGTGCAATTGGGAGTGATGTTGACATAATCAAGTTAGAAACATTTTGGAGTCAGTTCAAATATATTAGTCATGGGCATACACATTATTGCGTGCAACTTCTAGTTCTTCTTTAACCCTTATATTATTGCGTGCAACTTCTAGTTCTTCTTTAACCCTTGCCAATGATTTTTCCTATTAATTAAATGACCAGTTCAGAAATGCCTCATGAAAATACTGTTCTGAAAAATTGCAAAATGCTTCGTGCGCCCAGAAAAGTGGTTGATGCACACAGAGATCACTATGAATATGCGTGAAAGAGTCCAGAAGGGCAACATTTCTTGATGGAAATTCGGGATTCATCCGGGATCTCGCTCTCAGGATCTTTCATTTGATGCTAAAACTTTGAACTCATGGAGGGAGTTGGCAGCTGGAATCAACCACACTCTTGAGTCTATGCCTATGTCGTTTACACTCATTATACCTTGTGTTGACACGGGCGTGGAGGGGTTTCTAAAAATAAGGAGAGTTGGATTTTCAGAAGTAAAACTGTGGCCAGGAAAATTATATTAAGAATGATGCAATCCACCTCTCTGATCTCTCTAGAGGAGCGTACAAAAGCATTGTCTATGAAACATTGAAAGGGTCATTCTAAAGGTCAGACATGAATCTGGTGTACGTGAAAGGAACGTGGCATCCTTTTTGGAAGGTAATGAAGAGTTTAACACATTTCTGCTCTCTTGCAATATGTGGGATTTCTATCAAGCCATCTGAATGTCGTGTGATCTCTCTTCCCATCTTGATTGTGGTCACTTTGTTATAGTTTTTAGCACAGCACGTCAATCATAAATGTGTTAAGGAAGTTGATCCTGCCTATTACTTTGGGAATAGGCCCTGATTGGTATGAAAGCACCGTTCCTTCAGGAGTGTTATTGACATATTATGATCACTCTTTTGGGGTAGGGAAAGGGTCAGGGTAACCCTACTGAGGCTCAGATTGAGACATGAAGAGGTTGGAGTGCGGCTGATGTGAAAAGAATTCCCTGGCATCTCAGTTGCGATACCACTTGGTGGTGAGGCGATGGTGACTGCCTTATTTCAGATGTGCCTGTGCTCACCATGGCACCCCGTCTTAGTCTCTACATCTGCCCCACTTTGGATATCTTCTAGGATTTAGTCTTGGAGCAAAACACCAGCCCTGTCTCCAACACGTACGTCACCTCCAGGGGGTGCACATTACTAGTCTCCTAAGCTACTTGTATCACAATCCTTTTTTCACAATGGTCTAAATCACAACCCTGAAATAGTAGTCACTGTGGACTGTGAAGTTGGAGCTGTTTTGGGCCAACTTAGATGCAGCAAACCATGATTTGATAGTAGATGTGGCACTGGAGGCATAGACGATCGTACATCAAGGATTGAATCCAGTTGAGTCCTACAGCCTTCAGATGCTGATTGGGTTGGTAAACAAGTTACCTAAGTGACCAGGGATGCTAACACACTGTACCAACAGACTGCAGAGTGTCTATGAAGGGGAGATATATTTGATGAAAGGGTGTTAATGACATTTGATCAGTGTTCTTATAAATTCGCTTGTCTAAGTATACGCGTTTCTATTAATGCCAGGCTGCTAGGGCCTTAGTGAAGGAGTCAGAGTCTTGAAAAATACCTTATCTGCTGGTGTTGGAGGGTGGTGGCAGGAACATCTCTGCACTGTAAAGTGGCACACCCAGCACAATCAAACACCCGACATGAAGGTGTGACAGCAATATCTGCAGAGCACTGAAGGATTAAATATGGGCAAGTGTGTGCCACCAAGGGAACAGCCTGTGTTGCAGTGGAAAGTTTAATTTGATACAGTTCTAGATTTTTCACTGCTACTTAGCTGCATTAAATAGACAGCTAAATGGCAAGTGTGAACTCCAGAGAGCCCCTTATTGTCGCGTAATGTGTGATAGTTCCAGGATGTAGATTTCTAGCATGGATGGTGGAGTAGGGTTCTGTCCTATTGTCCAAAAATCTGGACTGCTTCCACGAGATGTCTTTGCTTTACCTTATACGCAGGAGGAAGAGAGAAAGAACCACTGACAGGCCAACTGGCCTGTTGCTCTTTCTGGCTATTTGACATATGGCAATGAATGCAAACATCCAAAACTTCCCACACTGGGCAAGGGGATCTATGCTGTGGTCAAGTGAGCAGTGGTGGAGCTGCTAGTACCGAGAAGAGACAGGGAAACTTCAAAGGGTGGGGTAGAGATATCCTACAACTATGCAATTTTGGAGCACTTGATATACGCCCTGACAATGTGAACAGGAACAACTTATCAAATAGGTGGATTCGGAACATGGAGAAATTGCACTACATCCTTAGGAGTCTGATAATCCTGTGCTAGGGACGGTAGTACTGATGATATTGCTAAAAAGTGTGGTATCTCGGATGTGTTGATTATTCTGGTTGTCCTCATTAGTTTTCCACTAGGAAGACATTTCAAACAAGCATTGGCCAAGTTGACAGTTTTGCTTCCTGCACAGGTAATGAATAAGCATGTGTCAGGCATTAATATCATATGCCCATGAACTCACAACGTTTGACCGATATTGGCATCCTAGGTCCAAGTACTTGCTCCTTCACCAAAACACACCATTAAAGATCCAGGTCCCCACAATTGCTAGCTTCTGCTATTACATTTCCAAGTACCAGCACCTTTGGCATGCCTTAAAATGCAAAGGTACTCGCAACATTGCTATGCATTTTCATCAAATGTCGTGGGACTCTTTGCAGCGCAAGAGATCCGGAGTTTGACATCAAATCTACGGTGACTGTGCATTTTAAGTGTGACTGCGTATGCTCTTGTGTGTGTCTGAGTGCACAGTGCAAATGCAGTGTGAGGAAGCATGTGCATTATATATGTGCAGAAGGAGGGGGGTGTTGGTTTAGTGAGAGGGTGTGTACATGCAGAGTGTAGGTGCATGTGCAGTGTGCTGGTTTACAGCCATGGGGCCTCATTACGACCCAGGCGGTAAGGGGTTAACGGCGCCGTAAAAGGTCTCGGCGCCATTAAACCCTTACTGCCTAATTACGAGGTCCCTTTGCGGGTCCCGACCTTAACGGCTGGTTGTACCAGCCGTTAAGGAAGGAACCCGCAAAGGGACTTTCGAGGTAATTACGGTACTGCAATTTGCGGTACCGTGATTACCGCCTTCCCCATTCCCATTGAGCCCTATGGGCCAAAAATGGGAATGGGGAAGGGCCAATGGTGAATGGGGAATAACCGCCCCGCCAACCTTGGAATGGGGCAGTAATTCCGCCATTCACCATGGCGGAGTTGGTAAAATACTAATAGCGCCATGGTTAATACCAGGGTCGTAATGAGGCCCATGGTGTGGGAATATGTACAATGTTGGCATATAGACAGTGGGGGTCATTACGACCCGGGCACAAAGGGATACCGGGCACCGGTAATGACACCGGTGCCGGTAATCCCTTTGCGCCCTATTCTGAGGTCCCTTTGCGGGTCCTTCCTTAACGCCTGGTTTTAGCAGGCGTTAAGGACGGGACCCGCAAAGGGACTTCAGAGCTAACAACCATACCGTAATTTACGGTACCATTATTAGCACCCTCCCCATTCCCATAGAGCCCTATGGGGGCTCAAATGGGAATGGGAATTGACATTTTCAATGGGGACTTACCGGTCCCGCAAAGGTCGGACTAGACCGGTAACTCCCCATTTAACCAGGGCAGACACGCTACCGGTAATGGTGCTAGTCATGGCGCTGACCTCGGAATGAGGGCCAGTGTGTTGGTGTGTGGATAGTGTGAGAATGAATGTGGACACTATGTAGGCATATGTGCAGTGATTGTCCACGAGCAGTATGCAGGTATATGTGCAGTGTGTGAGTGTATGGACAGGTTGTGGACCTGTGCGCAGTGTCAGAGTGTGTGTGCATCTTATGTGTGCCTGTGCAGTGTGACTGTGAGGTGTAAAAGCATGCGAGCAATTTGAGTGTCCTTCTCCACACACTGATGTCCGCAAGCTACAAGATTTACTTATATCTGATTGCAGTTGTAACTCAAGCGGCAGCAAGTGCTGTCTAGTCCTAAAATGTAACCACTGCGTTCTCGAATCGGAAGTTGCAGCACAAGCTCCCCCAGTTATTAGGCACCTCCAGTTTAATTTCAGAGTTTGATGTCCTGCCTGTTTGCCCTTTCTCTACCCAGCCTGAGGCCAGTATTTATACAGTAGAACCTGAGAAATTCTAAGAAAATGGGGGAAAGGGGCAAATTTAGTGGTGCGCAATAGAGGCTGGAAAGATAAAGAGCTGAGTCATCACTGCTTGGGAACCCTATCTGTGACTGCAGGCTGCACGTAGCGGCAAGCCGGGAGCTCCCGGCAAACATGCCTAATACAGCAAACTCAAATCATGATGCTTTGGGCCATCTGAACCAAACTCTCCCATGCCTTGGATTGTGGGTGGTGCATGCATAAGGGACTTCTGTCTAGTGGTACTAGGGCTTCTGTGCAGTCTTTGATGATGGTGGCCAGACAGATGTCTCCCTCACATCTTGAGGGCATTTTCAAGTCTAGTAATGCTGTTTCAGTACTGTGTCCTGGCCTGCATCCTGATTGCTGTGATCCTAGGATGTAGTTACATTCCAGGAACTGTTGTATTTGGATATAGGCTGCCCTATCCAGTATCTTAAGAATGGGACTGTGGTGAACGGACTGTAGTTGTTGGACGCTGCTGGGTCTAGAGAGGGCTTTTTTAGTAGTGGATGAATCCACCCAAGCTTCTTTGAGGATGGCAGGGACTGTGCTTGATGTGAAGGATGAGTTCAAAACCTTGTAATGAAGGGTGGTTTCTGGTTCAGTAATTCCACTGAATTGAAAGATGGTGGTGTGACAGTTGGGGGATAGTGGTAATGGGTTCCTGAGATTTTCATATTTGTTTGTTCGAGAGCTATTTACTTCTTTAAAGTGGTGATCTTGGATTTCATTGTGTCCTGAATGCTGATGCATCACAGTTCATCTTTGATAATTGTGGAGGGGGGGGAGGGGTTGATGGTGTTTACAATTTCCTAAGACTTTTGAAGATTTTTTGAGCATTAGACTTGCCATTCAATATTCTTGAGTTGAAGGCAGCTGATTTAGCAGCTAAGATGGTCTCCGTGTATTCTTTTGCAATATTGTTGAAAAGACTTTAGGAGGCGATGGTAGGGGACTTTTTCCAAGTGTCTTCTGATAGGTGCTTTTTTGAGCCTGGAGACCTGTAGTGAACCATGAGTTAGTATGACTTGCTGGTTTAACCTTACAAGGTGCTTGGGGGGCTACAGCATTGACCGCTTTTGTCAGTGTTTTTTTTTGTACAGGTCTGCTTTGACTTTGGGTTCCTAAACTCTTAAAGCTTTTTAATTTAAATTTTTGAAAGGTCAATTCAGGGAAAAAGATTAAAGAAAAGCATTTTACCTGTACAACCTTTAGTACACTCTGTGGTTCAGTTTTGTAAGGCCCACAGAGAGTTATGCTTTTTATGTGACAGAAATCTGATGAAACAGTACATTGCCGAAAGGATTTAGGGTAAGCCTCTTCTTATCTATCCCCTAACCCTAGATACGCTGTGTAGGTTTAGGGCAGAAGGAATCACAGAAGAACCATGGAGTACTGCCTCTTGATAGGTTTTGTGTGGCATGGGGGCGGGCAAGTGCATGCAATGAGGGTACATGAGCGAAGGCTGGTCTGAGAAAAGTACTGAGGCTGGAAATGGGGATCCCTGAGTGGCAATTGAGTCAGATTACGGTGCGGATTCCAAGCACCATGACCTCTCCCTATTGGGGGTGCTGTGGTGGACACAGGCAGCAGCGGAGCAGCAGAGAGCTCCTGCAGCCTTAGGCAATGGCATTGGAATACAGCCGGCTTCACCATCCGGCTAGGGTGGGGTTCAGCTATTTGTTCCACTGCTGGCCATTCATCTTTCTTGTTGTGGGTGAGTGCAGCCCTATGGAATCTGCTCCTTCATGTGGCAGCCATCTTTAGAGGTGCTTCTTTGATTCTTAGCACCATGACTTCTCTATGGTGGGGGTGCTGTGGGGGGTTGCATGGTGGACACAGGCAGCAGCGGTGCATCAGAGAGCTCCTGCAGCCTTTGGCAACAGCCGTGGCATGTGGCCGGCTTCACAATCTGGCTAGGGCGAGGCTCAGCTATTTGCTCCTCTGCTAGCCAATCATCTTCCTTGTTGTGGCTGAGTGCAGCCCTATGGAAGCTGTTCCTTGATGTGGCAGACATCTTTAGAGGCGCTTCTTCAATTCCAAGCACCATGACTTATCCATGTTGGGGGGTGCTGTGGGAGTCCCATGTTGGACTCAGGCATCAGCGGAGCAGCAGAGAGCTCCTGCAGCCTTAGGCAAAGGCCTTGGAATAGGGCTGGCTTCACCATCTGGCTATGGGTGGGGCTCAGATTTTCTTTCCTTTGCTGGCCAATTATCTTCCTTGTTGTGGGTGAGTGCAGCCCTTTGCATGCTGCTCTTTGATGCAGCGGACATCTTTAGAGTGCTTCTTCAATCTTGAGCACCATGACTTCTCCGTGTTGGGGTGCTATGGGGGTCGCAGGGTGGACACAGGCAGCAGCGGAGGCAATGGCCTTGGAATATGCCCGGCTTCACCATCCGGCTAGGGGGACAGCTCAAGATATTAGCCTGAGAAATTGATTTGGGACATAGTGCCATGTTTGCTGAGTGTTCTTTCACAAAGGAAACAAATATCCCAAGCAAAGATGACCACCAGGAAAAAACAGGAGGGCCAGAGATCTAGAATTGAGCAGAGTACTTTTCTAAGCCTATGGCGGCCCCATATCACAGAGGAGAAGCAGGCTGGGAAAAGGATGACATACAAGGTAAGTAATATATAGGAGCACTGAGAGGGTGGGAGTGGGACTGATGTTGTAGGGAGCTGAAGAGGAAGGAGAGGGTAAGGCAGTTCAGCAGAGCTCAGACGCAAAACCCTTGCAGTCAAGTAGATGTCACTTATGGAGCATGGGACAGGAAGATCCAGGGTAGTGGTAAGTGTCTCTGTCAGCTGGGAGAAAGAGCTGCCAGTGAATGTGTAACTATGTACTTATCTGTAACTTTAACTAAGCAAACGGGACTAAATATTCCTGTAAACGTAACTGGAGTGCCAAGCGTGCATCATTAGAAGGCAATAACCTCCATTGTTACAAATGCTGACCACCTTATAGACACAGTATATAGGAATGATATAATCGGGGAATTCGCTTTGGGATTTGCCTCATAGCAAATTATGAAACCCACATTACTCAACGTTTTACTTTGATCCTTTGCTGCTCTGCTGTAATCATCTGCAGCCTGCACATCCCATCTTCTGGTGCCACTTCCACTTTAGGGGCTTGAAAGCAGCTCACAAAATGGAGGATTTATCAGTGTTAGATTGCCCCCTGCTGTCCAAATGGCAAAGTGCACCCACTTCAACAACAGCTATCATTTCACGGAGCAGGACGATTTGGCGTGGCCAGTTCGCGCGGGCCGATTCACTGCGATGCTTCAGCGCAGGAGACATTTAGGCACATCCATTTTGACGCACCCAGTTAGGTGCTGGGACGTTTCGCTGCAGGGACCTTTTGGCGCGGGGGATGCCGCATTGTACATTGGCATCATTTTTTGAAAGCGCTCTGTGGCCATTATATCGTCAGCCCCAGAGCATGTCCACCCAGGCACCTTTCCACCTCTGAGCCCTGTTCAGCTGGACTATTTGTAAATACCATGTGAATCGGTGCTTTGAAAGGGGGATCACAGTGCTGCCATTATGCCGCAGCGCAGTGAGCCTCTGCGGCAGCCCAGACAGTGGCCGTAGCGTGGTCCCCTCAGCCCCGGCACCGTCCCTTGCTTTTGAAAGCCCCCTTTGTCGCAGCAAAGGCCACTGCAATGCCTCCATGTAGAGCATGTCTGCTAGGAGAGGCACATTTGCAGGTGGCTTTGCTTCGCCTGTAATGTCAGACATGGCACCTGAGAGCTGGGGGCGTCTCCGGATATTTAGTACAACATACAACAAATGTCCATTCTTCTCACTCATGCATTGTCCTGCACACAGTTCCAGCAAATCACACATTCGTGCAAATCGCATCATTCCTGGTTCATCAACAATCTACCGGTTTTCATGAGACTCAATATTTTTGGGAATAACATATCCTGATTTATGAATGATTCCTATTCCACTTAGGTTGAAACACAGCGCTTCATTCCAGATTCTTTCAACCTCTAGCGGGGTTTACCAGGGCAGCACACTTCATAGGCGGTTCAACACATTTCATATGCATTTAAACACTCAAGTGTTATTTCATTAATCAATGTTGTTTCTGTACACAATTGCTTCCCTTTGATCCCTTCCCCGGTGATGATGATTTCTTTAGCACGGAAGGTGGCGAAGCAGAAACAAATTCCAAACCTGAAACACCCTCTTCTCTTTCATCAAGACACGTGAGATCACACATTCTAAGAGGTTTTCCCACTAGAAAATCAGATTAACTCTTGTGTGTTCCTGTTTGTAGAATATGGACTGAGAACAGTTCGTTTTAGCTCTGCTGTAAGCTATCAATTAGAAAGCATGCTGATTTTCCAAAGCAACTACCAGCAGCACAGAGGGACGTTTCAGTGCCTGGGGCATGCCACCCCACCAGCGCCACTAAATGACAGCTTGGCCAAGAGCCCCCCCCCTAACCCATGGTATAGATGGAAGGAGAGGGGCCTCCGTCATCTCGGGGGTCTTTGGCAGATGATAAGTGGGTAGACTGGAACTGGAATGCATATTCGCATGTATTGAAGTGTGCCATTGTTCTGTTAATGACCTTTAACTGGATGCTTGTTGTCTGGCCATAATACGCCCTTTCATATTATTACAGTGGGGGCAGGCCGGGTTCCTGTTGCATTGAGGTTTCTTGCAGGTGATGGCCGAAGCACCGCCCCCCCTTCTCCCAACCACACACACAACCATGCTGGCCTCGTGGCGTGTTTCTTGCTTCGCGATTGTTTTTCTTTCTGGCAAGCAGGTGCTGTGAAGATATAAATAAAGGCCAAAATTACAAAAGATTTGTTTGGAGCAAATTTAGCGGCATGAAGAATTGTTTCATTTGCATGCTGCAGGAGGACGTGCAGGGGCCCTGCTTGTGCCACAATGTGACATTTCCTGTGGCGAGGCCTGCATTGGCTACTTATAGCTATCTAATTGATGGATGAAGTCCCATTTCAGTGCTCTCTCCTTTATTGCGCACCATGCATGTTGCTTTGTTGAAAACCGGCCCCCCTCACATAGCTCTGCAAGTACCCCATTTCCATTTGGCATGAGGGCGTTTAGACGTGGCTGCAATATCAGCCACGTCCAAACATCCCTAATGCCAAATCGGCAGCGCCAGAAAGGCTTCTGTGCCAAAATGGGCGCGCCTAACTGCCCGCCGCGCCAAAGCGGTCGTGCCAAACTGGCCTGCCCCGAATCAGTGTTAGGTTGCCCTCTGCTGTCCAAATGGCAAAGTATACCCACTTCAACAACAGCTAACAACAGCAAACCTAATATTTCAAGCAACAGAATAAGCGTTCTACGCGGTCACCTTCACCTTCCAGTATCGCAAACATTCAGAATAATTTCAAGTTACTTCTTTCCACCTCCACATCTCTTCACACAGGGCACAACATTTCCAGTGTCAATTAACAGTTAATAACTGGCTCAATGTTTCAGTATCTAAAGAGCAAAACGCTGTAGGACGAAACTGAAAGTAGGTGATGTAATTATACTACTTCGCAATCTTATGCCATCAAGGGGACTCTGCAATAGAACAAGGTTGACAATTACGCGTCTACAAAGACACATCATAGAGGCCTGTGTGATTGATGGAACTCAGATGCTGTTCTTATATCGCACGTAGCTCTCATTCCTTCTGATACTTGTAGCCTTTTCAATGACCATTAATAAGTAACAGGGACCTACACCCCCTTCCTGGAAGTGATTGGTGGTAATTACAATATTTAAGAAGAGGGACACAAGTGACCCTATGAATTACCGACCAATATTGTCCTTTAAGATATGCTAGAACAGCATATGTTACGCCGGTACCAGCTAGTTAAACAAGATTTGCAAGGCATATCGGCAAGCTAGAGGATATGCTAAATCCGCTCCACTTAGACAAGCTGCCTGCCAAATCCACAAAAATCTCCAGGTTTGGTAAAAGTGGTGTTAACCATAACCATCACCTTTCCCTCCACTTTTTACAGCTCCAGGGGTTGAGAAAATGAACCCCTGTGTGTTTGGGACGGTGCCTTTGAACTATGCAAAACCTAATGGTCACATGCAATGGGCAGCATGTTCTCATTTAGATTTTCAGCACTTTATGTATTAGTTCCTCATTTTCCAAATGTAGCTCCTGCTCAGTGTTGGAAGCCTGACAGCCTAAGATGTGTTTGGCTCCTGCTCATCATATCTTCATTCCGATCCCTTTGTGAGGCATATACAATGGGTGACATTTTCGGTTATGGTTCTTTGGAAAAGCTGCAACGATGGTGCTTTGCTTACGTGGACTGCGTGTAAAGCCATAATGACTCATAAGATGGCCGCCTGAGCACCGTGTTTTGCAGTGGTGCAAGGACAATAAAAGGCTACATTAAAATCATAAAGCAATACATTAATTGGGGAAATGATTCTGTGACATGCCCGTGACTAGTCCCCTTTGCTTGGCTGTTTCAAACTCGTAGTTGCAAAAAACAAACATGGAGCGAAGAGCAAACGACACAATCTGCACGTACTCATACACTATCTTTAATCGCCGCATGATTTCCTTGGTTGGCACTGCCATCCTGAATCGTAATTTCTGATATGAAGGGGAAGGGGGGGCGGGGACTTATGTGCAGTGCGTCACGTCGCTTTTGCCGGGCACTGACAGGCCTTTGCATACTTATCCAACTATTTGCTTGCCACTTCTGCCCAGGGGTTGAGCCTGAACTTTTAGCTGTGTACGCTGGCATTGATTTCCGTGCTGCCTAGAGTTCATAGAAATAACCGTCCCCTGGGAACACACATGGATGGAGAGGAGGGAACAATGCTGCGCTTTGTAAAACCGGCTACAATAGCACGTGTTGTATGAGGAATTAGGCCCTGGCACACAGTATAGAAGGCGGAGCGTATCTTCCACCCTGGCCGACAATTGCAATTGTTCGTGGAGGGCCTGGGACCAGCACTCCCACGCACAGAGCTCCGGGCACCATGAATGGGTCGCATGCACACACTGTACAGTGCTGGCCCCCTCCCACTTCAGAAAGGGCCAGCAGGCGGGAGGGCTGATAGGAGGGGGCACTTTTGACAGAGCATGCATTCATGTGACGTAAACTTTATTGCACATACGTTATTCATACTAATGTGCCGGTGTGAATACATGCAGTTAAGCGCAGTGCTTTGTGTTTTTGTGAATGCGCTATCCCGAACTTTAAGCATTATTATTATTATTATTATTATTATTATTATTATTATTGTATTTATTGAGCCCGGACCTAGCTCAGAGAAGCAACAGAGAACCTTTCACAGTTAAACAACGATACAGCTACACAACAGAGCACTTTATCGTGGTGTACAGCACTACAGACGCAATACGCAGCGGTTTTCAAAGGAAACAACAGATCAGATATACAGCTGTGGGTAGGATATACAGAGAGGCACAGAGGAAGGGTACAGCTATTTGAGGTGGCGGGGAGGAGAGGGGCGGACGGCCCAGCGAGTCAGGCGGTGCCGGGGGTGGGCGTCGTGACGGACTAGGTGTTGAGGAGGAAAGACTCCTTGAAAAGGTGAATCTTGAGTTCTTTTCTGAATTATGCCCAAATTAATTTCGTTGTTGGTCATATGCTTGTGTGTTTTAAGCATTCACTGCCTGTATCCACTTGCATGACTGATGCAATTTTGGTTGATGCTCCAATTTGTGCGTGCGTTTGCACATGCATTTTGTACATCGACAAACCTATCCGATTGTCAAACGCGTGTTGGTGTGTGCGCACCGATGCGCACGCAGTTTATCAAGTATCCTGTGCATTTCTGAATTGATGGGGCTTGGCCCTGTCCGAATGAATCTGATTCTTGATCATAAATAAACATGTTTTGCGCATGCAACATCCATGTGGTGTGCATGTTTTAAGGTATCTGGTTAGCGACTATTCGTATGTCTGTGTGTTTACACATGTGTTGTTTGTATCCAGCTGTGGGTATGTTTCAAATAATCCAGTTGGTGGTCATACATTTGTGTTTTTTGCATTATCTTTATTCGCTGGGATGGCCTCACTAATCTTTGTTTATAAGTATGTTAGTGCACATATATATACTCAGTTAAACAACTTTATTTAAAAGAGATTGATGGTGAGCTGATGTATCACAACAAAACATTTGAAATCCAGCCGGTGTGCATCCCACTGGGGATAGCCCCCATGATGTCACAGAGTTAAGGTACTCATCACTTCCAATACACAATGAATTTCAATGGTTTTGTTGTGATAAATCAGCTCACCTTAACTCTCTCTTAACAAACTTTTTTTATTCAGTGAATTCCAAGGGTTTTGTTATGGTAAATGTTCTTTGCCTCCCCCACACCCCTACCCATGGCCTTCCGCCATTCCGTGGCCACTGTCCATGTTGTAATAATGACATATAAAAAGGTAAGGTCACTGCACGTGCTCTTCATCCATGGCCAGTGCCGCTGGCCTAGTAGCTCACTTTCACTATCTCTCACTTACAGGTTTTTCATTGAATGATAAGGCCATTATTATAATTTACTTTGGTGCACATTATATTAGTCTTGGCTGCATAATGGAAGCAGGTCCCTGCTTGCCTCTGCATGGAGTGAGGCACGATGAAGCAGGGTGAGCTTGCTGCAGTTCGTCGGTGTGTGAAGTAGTTTGCCTTCCCTATTGGGAAGTTTGTAGAGAGTGAGAGCGTGGTGTGAAAAGGGCATGCCCACACAAAAGGTATCATGAGCTGCACAAGCGAGGGGTCAGTAGGGAGAGATTGGTACCCCTGGGCAGAGCCGTGAATGTAGTGGTGAAACGTGGGTGGGAGGAGGGGCAGCAGGGGTGTGTAAGAGTGATCAACAGTTTTGTTGTGACAAGTGACAAGTGATGGTTAGCAGGCAAGGGGTGAGAAAGGACACTTGGAAGATGTTTGTTTTTTAAATGGATTAGGGTGGAAATAATATATAATGAGTGATGCATTGAGAGGATTTCCCATCCCTAAAGAGGAGATAGGCAATTGGTGGATGTGTGCACTGTTAGAAAAGGGGACCCACTATCTACTGAGCGCTTTTTGCCAGAGGTCTATGTCGATAGATTAACAGTTATGATTACACCATTGGAAAGACTGAAGGTAAACCAGTCACATGTTTCACATGGACGCCTCAGGTGAAGATGGTCATCATTCTGACTTCTTCAAAAGCCTGATGAATAATGCACTGCGAGCGCTCAGGTGGACATTTCATTTAATGATGACTCATAAAGCTGATCTGGAAGAAAGATCCTATGGAGTGCACTAGTTTCAGACCCAACCTATCGCTTTACTAAATACTGAGTGTAACATGTTTTGCAAAGACTAGTGGTGGCCAGGTTGGAAAAAGCAGCACATGAGTTACACGAAGCTACTATGATAGGATGGAGGCAAAATACCTTGATAGGGAGAATTTGTTTGGATGCAAAAATCCATTACGTGGATTGAGTGGAACTTTCTCATTCAGACCATAGTACAACTGGCCATCACAGAACACATGTTGGTCCCAACAAACACAGTATACTTCTCACCTACAGCTATGGTTCTGAATAATTGTGTGGTTGTTTTTCAGGTTCAGTTGAGTGAGTTTACAGGGGTGTCTACATTACTTTTCAACATAGGTAGGACATCACTTGCAATTGTCATCCAACAAGATGATATGAATTCTGGGGGAGTGAACCCAAAGCAATGGCTGAAAGTAGATAAACTTCCTCCACTACTCAACTCCTGTCAATCTCCATGACCTGGCTAATGTCAAACATTGAATTGTTCTCATTGTTTTGTTTTCACTTAAAAGAGCAAGTGGAGCAAGTCACTCATACGTTTTGGCCAATTGGAATTTCAGTTGGTACAAGCAAACAATGAAATAGGTTTTGATTTGGTCTGCCCTGTGGTCTCAACTTTGTTGCATTCTGATTTAATTTTGTGTTGTTCATCATTCAACTGAAATTAAAATAGATATTCAATGTTGAATGTGCCCAATGGACAGTGCACCAACCCCACAAGGCACATATTACTCAGCACATCAAACACACATCAGATACTGTTATGACCCGCACTGACAGCCCCTCTCTACGCATCAAGAATTAACTCTTGATGCTGGGTAATCTCTGCCCTGCAAGTGATCGCCTGAACACACTGACCAATATGGACTCATTTTGTATTTTCTTCAGAAAGGAATGCAGAATACATGTTTCCAGGGTCATGTAACTATCACACACTATACATCAAGCGCATTCTTGCATCACAGCTAAAGCAGGGATGACCAAGCATGGTCACCCCCTAATCTGAGCAGGGCTGATGCAGATGCTCACTCAGAAGCCCACACAAAACAGACAGAATTGTATAGATGAAAGGTCTGGACACCTCACATATGCCACATCATCCAGTGCGTTTTCCAGGGTAACATCATTTTAGACAGGCACTGATCAGGATCAGATAGAAGCTCATACATTACATCCACCAACCATGGGATACCAGGCAAGTGAGAAGGGACTATAGGTATCTCATCCCCCTGTCAAGGATATCCCGCGAGGATAGCACGGCAACCTGCGTGCCTTGGAAGCAAGATGACACAAAGCAACACAGGTTCGATCCCGGTCCGCTCTTAGAAACCTCTGGGTGTTTAAGCCCGTTATAAATACGCAACCAAGACAAAAACAATTACTCAACTACAAAACAAACAATTCCTGTAACAGCGCCTCGATTGTGTGAGCGCTTTAAAAAAAAAATGTAAATGTAAGACTGCATTGCTCTCCTCCCATATAGACTTTGACTAAGACAGACCTTCCACAGTCCAATGCATCAGCAACAACTGTAGAGCAATGATCATAAACCGCACAGAGGCTCGTGCCTGACCTTAACACACCACGGACAGGAAGGAAGGTAGGGAAGGTAGGGAGGTACAGTGTGCTTCAGACCCCGCCCATGGCTGTACAGCTGACCTAGATCACAATCTTTGTCAATGGCATGACTCTCATGAATCAGGGTACAAGTGCTCATAAAACACAGACCTTTTTCTCCAGGTTCAATACTTAAGCAGATTAACTGGATTCTTCAGAAACGTTTCTGAATCAACAAATCACCATACTTGGCTCTTTGGGAGTTGCAATTGCAAAACCCGAAAGGGTGCCATATTTACTGTAGGTTATTTTCCATCTTGTCTGGAATATCTGTGGTTTATCCGAACCAACCAATATCTCTTTGAAATAACCCTGCGACTAGAAAAAAAATACATTTCTCACGTCTTACTGGCTTCGTAATAGGATCACATCCAGCTCAGACATGTTGTTGGATGGGAATTAGATTTCTCATGAATTCATAATAAGCGCATAAGTAGCTTAAGCAGGTCAAACCATGTGCAATTGGGAGTGATGTTGACATAATCAAGTTAGAAACATTTTGGAGTCAGTTCAAATATATTAGTCATGGGCATACACATTATTGCGTGCAACTTCTAGTTCTTCTTTAACCCTTATATTATTGCGTGCAACTTCTAGTTCTTCTTTAACCCTTGCCAATGATTTTTCCTATTAATTAAATGACCAGTTCAGAAATGCCTCATGAAAATACTGTTCTGAAAAATTGCAAAATGCTTCGTGCGCCCAGAAAAGTGGTTGATGCACACAGAGATCACTATGAATATGCGTGAAAGAGTCCAGAAGGGCAACATTTCTTGATGGAAATTCGGGATTCATCCGGGATCTCGCTCTCAGGATCTTTCATTTGATGCTAAAACTTTGAACTCATGGAGGGAGTTGGCAGCTGGAATCAACCACACTCTTGAGTCTATGCCTATGTCGTTTACACTCATTATACCTTGTGTTGACACGGGCGTGGAGGGGTTTCTAAAAATAAGGAGAGTTGGATTTTCAGAAGTAAAACTGTGGCCAGGAAAATTATATTAAGAATGATGCAATCCACCTCTCTGATCTCTCTAGAGGAGCGTACAAAAGCATTGTCTATGAAACATTGAAAGGGTCATTCTAAAGGTCAGACATGAATCTGGTGTACGTGAAAGGAACGTGGCATCCTTTTTGGAAGGTAATGAAGAGTTTAACACATTTCTGCTCTCTTGCAATATGTGGGATTTCTATCAAGCCATCTGAATGTCGTGTGATCTCTCTTCCCATCTTGATTGTGGTCACTTTGTTATAGTTTTTAGCACAGCACGTCAATCATAAATGTGTTAAGGAAGTTGATCCTGCCTATTACTTTGGGAATAGGCCCTGATTGGTATGAAAGCACCGTTCCTTCAGGAGTGTTATTGACATATTATGATCACTCTTTTGGGGTAGGGAAAGGGTCAGGGTAACCCTACTGAGGCTCAGATTGAGACATGAAGAGGTTGGAGTGCGGCTGATGTGAAAAGAATTCCCTGGCATCTCAGTTGCGATACCACTTGGTGGTGAGGCGATGGTGACTGCCTTATTTCAGATGTGCCTGTGCTCACCATGGCACCCCGTCTTAGTCTCTACATCTGCCCCACTTTGGATATCTTCTAGGATTTAGTCTTGGAGCAAAACACCAGCCCTGTCTCCAACACGTACGTCACCTCCAGGGGGTGCACATTACTAGTCTCCTAAGCTACTTGTATCACAATCCTTTTTTCACAATGGTCTAAATCACAACCCTGAAATAGTAGTCACTGTGGACTGTGAAGTTGGAGCTGTTTTGGGCCAACTTAGATGCAGCAAACCATGATTTGATAGTAGATGTGGCACTGGAGGCATAGACGATCGTACATCAAGGATTGAATCCAGTTGAGTCCTACAGCCTTCAGATGCTGATTGGGTTGGTAAACAAGTTACCTAAGTGACCAGGGATGCTAACACACTGTACCAACAGACTGCAGAGTGTCTATGAAGGGGAGATATATTTGATGAAAGGGTGTTAATGACATTTGATCAGTGTTCTTATAAATTCGCTTGTCTAAGTATACGCGTTTCTATTAATGCCAGGCTGCTAGGGCCTTAGTGAAGGAGTCAGAGTCTTGAAAAATACCTTATCTGCTGGTGTTGGAGGGTGGTGGCAGGAACATCTCTGCACTGTAAAGTGGCACACCCAGCACAATCAAACACCCGACATGAAGGTGTGACAGCAATATCTGCAGAGCACTGAAGGATTAAATATGGGCAAGTGTGTGCCACCAAGGGAACAGCCTGTGTTGCAGTGGAAAGTTTAATTTGATACAGTTCTAGATTTTTCACTGCTACTTAGCTGCATTAAATAGACAGCTAAATGGCAAGTGTGAACTCCAGAGAGCCCCTTATTGTCGCGTAATGTGTGATAGTTCCAGGATGTAGATTTCTAGCATGGATGGTGGAGTAGGGTTCTGTCCTATTGTCCAAAAATCTGGACTGCTTCCACGAGATGTCTTTGCTTTACCTTATACGCAGGAGGAAGAGAGAAAGAACCACTGACAGGCCAACTGGCCTGTTGCTCTTTCTGGCTATTTGACATATGGCAATGAATGCAAACATCCAAAACTTCCCACACTGGGCAAGGGGATCTATGCTGTGGTCAAGTGAGCAGTGGTGGAGCTGCTAGTACCGAGAAGAGACAGGGAAACTTCAAAGGGTGGGGTAGAGATATCCTACAACTATGCAATTTTGGAGCACTTGATATACGCCCTGACAATGTGAACAGGAACAACTTATCAAATAGGTGGATTCGGAACATGGAGAAATTGCACTACATCCTTAGGAGTCTGATAATCCTGTGCTAGGGACGGTAGTACTGATGATATTGCTAAAAAGTGTGGTATCTCGGATGTGTTGATTATTCTGGTTGTCCTCATTAGTTTTCCACTAGGAAGACATTTCAAACAAGCATTGGCCAAGTTGACAGTTTTGCTTCCTGCACAGGTAATGAATAAGCATGTGTCAGGCATTAATATCATATGCCCATGAACTCACAACGTTTGACCGATATTGGCATCCTAGGTCCAAGTACTTGCTCCTTCACCAAAACACACCATTAAAGATCCAGGTCCCCACAATTGCTAGCTTCTGCTATTACATTTCCAAGTACCAGCACCTTTGGCATGCCTTAAAATGCAAAGGTACTCGCAACATTGCTATGCATTTTCATCAAATGTCGTGGGACTCTTTGCAGCGCAAGAGATCCGGAGTTTGACATCAAATCTACGGTGACTGTGCATTTTAAGTGTGACTGCGTATGCTCTTGTGTGTGTCTGAGTGCACAGTGCAAATGCAGTGTGAGGAAGCATGTGCATTATATATGTGCAGAAGGAGGGGGGTGTTGGTTTAGTGAGAGGGTGTGTACATGCAGAGTGTAGGTGCATGTGCAGTGTGCTGGTTTACAGCCATGGGGCCTCATTACGACCCAGGCGGTAAGGGGTTAACGGCGCCGTAAAAGGTCTCGGCGCCATTAAACCCTTACTGCCTAATTACGAGGTCCCTTTGCGGGTCCCGACCTTAACGGCTGGTTGTACCAGCCGTTAAGGAAGGAACCCGCAAAGGGACTTTCGAGGTAATTACGGTACTGCAATTTGCGGTACCGTGATTACCGCCTTCCCCATTCCCATTGAGCCCTATGGGCCAAAAATGGGAATGGGGAAGGGCCAATGGTGAATGGGGAATAACCGCCCCGCCAACCTTGGAATGGGGCAGTAATTCCGCCATTCACCATGGCGGAGTTGGTAAAATACTAATAGCGCCATGGTTAATACCAGGGTCGTAATGAGGCCCATGGTGTGGGAATATGTACAATGTTGGCATATAGACAGTGGGGGTCATTACGACCCGGGCACAAAGGGATACCGGGCACCGGTAATGACACCGGTGCCGGTAATCCCTTTGCGCCCTATTCTGAGGTCCCTTTGCGGGTCCTTCCTTAACGCCTGGTTTTAGCAGGCGTTAAGGACGGGACCCGCAAAGGGACTTCAGAGCTAACAACCATACCGTAATTTACGGTACCATTATTAGCACCCTCCCCATTCCCATAGAGCCCTATGGGGGCTCAAATGGGAATGGGAATTGACATTTTCAATGGGGACTTACCGGTCCCGCAAAGGTCGGACTAGACCGGTAACTCCCCATTTAACCAGGGCAGACACGCTACCGGTAATGGTGCTAGTCATGGCGCTGACCTCGGAATGAGGGCCAGTGTGTTGGTGTGTGGATAGTGTGAGAATGAATGTGGACACTATGTAGGCATATGTGCAGTGATTGTCCACGAGCAGTATGCAGGTATATGTGCAGTGTGTGAGTGTATGGACAGGTTGTGGACCTGTGCGCAGTGTCAGAGTGTGTGTGCATCTTATGTGTGCCTGTGCAGTGTGACTGTGAGGTGTAAAAGCATGCGAGCAATTTGAGTGTCCTTCTCCACACACTGATGTCCGCAAGCTACAAGATTTACTTATATCTGATTGCAGTTGTAACTCAAGCGGCAGCAAGTGCTGTCTAGTCCTAAAATGTAACCACTGCGTTCTCGAATCGGAAGTTGCAGCACAAGCTCCCCCAGTTATTAGGCACCTCCAGTTTAATTTCAGAGTTTGATGTCCTGCCTGTTTGCCCTTTCTCTACCCAGCCTGAGGCCAGTATTTATACAGTAGAACCTGAGAAATTCTAAGAAAATGGGGGAAAGGTTTTGAAAGCATTTGGAACTGTGACAATTGAAGACATCTATTTCACATCACTTATTAACTTGGATTATGCATGCTTTATACACTCTGCAAGCCTGACTTCAGCCTAAAAGAATGCTGAAAGTATATAAGCAGAATGGAAGATGGCAGTGCTAGCAAGAGGCAGTGAAGGAGTTAGTACAGTATTCGTCTTCGACATTCGTAATACAAGCTGACGAGCGATACATCCTTTGTCACAAACGAGACCAGTTGACTCATGGAGTGACCTTTACTGATTTATTATGTTTCCCCATCATGGATCTGACTTAAGAGAAACTAACTGCACTGCTGCACTCCCTCCACAGTGTGGTGATCGAAGGAAATCGTGCTGTCCATATGAATTGTTTTTGTCATAGCTGAGCTCATGGTGACTGGTGATGATGTGCTAATGCTCAGCTATGCTTATCTGCAGTTCATGGTAACAGTGTGTGTAGTGGAATGGTGAGAACATTTGACTCCGATGGTGAGAAGCCATGGGAGTCGTAATCGACTCTCAACTACTCTAATGTCTTTTTGAATTGGCTAATTTATTGCCAATTGTATTGATTTCATTTTCACAACTGCAAACAATAAAAACAAGAAAACCACAGAAAACTAAAAACAGGCAAAATGTGGTTGGGACTTATGCAGAGGCATAGACAGTGTAGGGCCTGCGCGGGTAAGGCCCACCCAAAATGTGTAAATTCCTACCAATCAGAATTGAGTGGGCATTTACAGATGTTAATGTCACTGCGGTGGGCCCAACTACATTAACTTCAAGCCCCACTTGTTAGACAATCCTGGCTACTCCTCTAGACTTATGTACGCTTGGAGAAGCAATAAGCTTGGGGTTATGTGCTCTTGCTTGTGAGCTGGATGTAGTTCATTCATTTATCAAATGGCCCAGGTCAATGTGAAATAGCACATTCAGCGTTCAAATACTGTACCAGAGGGTTGAGAACCCTTGACACACAATTCTCTTTGTTTTTACCAGCTGTTATTAGTTGAATAGAAATCCAGGGCTGGGCCAATCCCTCTCGTTTTTAGTTGCTGAAGGTTTTGTCCAAGATGAATGCTTGGTCATCTGTGGTGGTATGTTAAAGCTCATCTACATTTCTATAAGTTGCATGGTCAGGATTTTGGTTGGCAAGTGGGTGAGAGCATTTGTCTCTGATAGTGAAATGTGATGGGAGCTGGGTTCAAATCTCACCACCTCCAACACATTTCTCTTGGCTAGTTTTCATTTTATTTTATTTGCTATCATTTTGTTGCTTTTGTAACAAAGGGTAATATAGGGTCAAAGCTTTTTCCACATATGGTATCCATAGAAACAGAAACAGACATTATTGAATCGGCAGCAAGACTTGCATAGTACAGTGCTATGTGATTATCGCTTAGCGTATCAAGGCTTGTTTAGTGGGTGCACCACTAATATGGAGATATTAACCTCCTTAAGAGTGGCCACCACCACCTTTGTCCTCTTGTAAGGCTGACACTTTTCCCCATGAACATTTTCTGTCTGTTTAGTATAAAGTATTCCTCATGACTAAGGTGCCAATTATAGGTCCTGATTCATGGATTATTTGCGCTGAAAAAAACAGGATTTGTGCGCCATTCTGCCCGAAAATCCCTGTTTAACAAATGGGGAATTGCGGGCAGAATGGCGCACAAATACCGTTTTTTTTTCGGTGCAAATAATCCATGAATCAGGGACTTTGTGTATTCCTCCTCCTCCAGTTATACCCAATTTTGAAGATGACTGAATAGTTATTTGCAATACATTTCTAACTGTGAGATACTTCACCTGCTACACCCTTCTAAACTCCTCGACCTTTGTGAAAAGTTCAGTGCTGCGGGAGCATTTTGGCCCTTGGATATTTTGGCTTTTGCTCTTCCATGGCAAAAATGCAGATTTGGCTGATCGCTCAAGTTTTCCCTCAAGTGGTTTGACATGAACTACTGCACCGTCGGCAAAGGGCACCCACAGAGGATATTAAGGTATGACAATGGGCAATGTGAATGTGCTATACACTGTCTACTATTTTAAGTGTGGCTGCTGCGGGTGTCATACTATATATACTGTGAGCTGTAGGTGTTGGGGTGTCAATGCAAGCACGCCATCCCTATTTAGAAGGGCAAACACCTGATTCTGTAGAGCAATGTTGCTTTTTTTCATTGATCATTCATAGAATTGTTCTTTCTCCTGTTCAATTGTGTCACAAGATGGCCGGTCGCAGCTTTGTATGTGCATTTTATCTCGTGTAGTGGACAGGCATTTTAAATATTACGTAAAAAAAAAGAAAAGACTGCTGCCGCATGTTGATACCTAACCGGTTACAGATTCAAAACCTTACTGTATTAACCAATAATTTAAACAATGATTCAATCAACCCAAGGTATTTAGATGCCAGAAGAAACACACAAACCAATGGCTAGTTTTCATGAAAAAATAAGATTTTGTTTTACTGATAGTTTGTGCATTGAGTCAAAAAAAAGTAGCAGAACATTACAAAACATTACAAACCAAAATTACACAACATCAATGCTGAACATAACAAACCTGATGTTATAGGTATAAGTCTACAATATTCTTGTATGTTGTGATTACCTTCATTTACATACTGTAATGATTTCAGCTACTGTACCAGTCCAGCACTTTTAGGTTTGTCCACCCATATAGCCAAAGTGAATGTCTCCTTTGCCTGTGATTCCCTTTAGGCATCTTTACAAGATAAAGTATAAGCTGCTTCAAGATCATGGCAAGAGTGCACGACCGCTAAAGTCGATCTTGTTGCATGATCACAGGATCAGTGTCAGCAATGATGTGATCTACTATGCTTGCTGCGCTCTGTGAGGGAAGTGGAGGAGAAAAGGTCACTTACGGGCATTTTCTGACTATCCCTGTCTGTGTGCCTGTTGGTGTCCTGAGTGCAGGGTCACATTCAGAATTTCAGCAATGTGACACAAAGCACAATGCACTCTTTCCTCTTCCTCCTCAAGGAAACAGACTCAAAAGGGGGTTAGAGTATAGGTCCAGAAGGGACAGTGAACAGGTGCATAAAGGGCAGCACACATGCTCGGAAGGGGGGCATGCGCAGTGGAGAGTAACGTTCAGGCGCAGAAAGGGGCACTGCACAGTCTCAGAAGGAAGCAGCAACCAGGCTCAGAAATGGGATCAGCAGACAGGCTCAAAAGGGGGCAGTGCATATACACAGGCTCAGAAGAGGGCCGCACATAGGCAAAGGGGCAGCACATGGGTTTAGAAGAAGGATGTGCACCGGCTCAGAAGGGAGAGAGTACAGGCTTAGAAGGTGGTATCCCACAACCTCAAAATGTGGGCAGTTTTTTTGTTCAGAAGAGAGCAATTCACAGGCTCAGAAGGTGGAAGTGCACATGCACAGAAGGGGCAGCACACAAGCTGAGACGGTGGTAGTGCACAAGGTTGGAAGAGAGGAAACACATATGCACTAGATCAGAAGGAGGCAGTGCACATGCTCAGAAAGGCACTCTGTGTGATTAAGGAAGGGGGCAGCACATACACACAGGAGTAGAACTTGACAGTACACACGCTCAGAAAGTAGGAAACACAAAGGCTCAGAAGTGGCAGCGCACAGGCTCGCAACAGGTGCATCACACAAGGTACACACTCAGCATACCAGACAGCCACAGATGTGAGCAGCTGATAGGCTCTGAACGATGAAGTGCGGAGGCTCAGAATGGGGCAGTGTACAAGTTTAGACCTTTCTCTGGTAGTCATGAAATGCAGATCAGGAAGTGCATGTTTTCTTTTCTGCAAAATTAGGGCTTTGTCATAAAATGCTAACCCCGCAACTCATGTTCCGATATACGGGAGTGGAGAGGGATGTAAAGAAATCCCACAACACACACCGATCTGTAATTCATTAAAGGGTGCCTCACAGGAAACATTGAAATAGGCAATAGGTGGACAGGAATTCAGCAACCATTTAAAATGTGCAAATCCCAAAAATTCATTCAAGCCACCTACATGAGATTAAAAAGGTAAATCCAGAACTGTTCCCTTTCAGACAGTACTTGTTTAATCGAGCCACCTCTGTGACTGATCACAACTTTTTAAAGCACCAATCAACTCAACTCATTCTCATCATGTCCGACTTCCATATAATGAGTCACCAGTGGTGCATTAGAAATCTGAGTACGGATCCGAGTACGATGCTTGTTCATTCGAATGTGTACTGCTCTCAGTGTTTTACCCACATATGGTAAGTTACATGGACATCTGATGACATGTATCACATTTTTCGATTTCCAATTAGTGTGAATTTTAAGCATCTAGGGTTTACTATCATGTCTGAATACATCTGTTGAACTGTAAATTGATAAAGTGTACAATTTCCACATGGAAAACGCCCACAAAAATAGACTAAACTAAGTAGTGACCGAATGCAAGTTTTAGGGTTATCATCGTTTCTTAAAGTCTGCACCAGAGACTGTCACAAATTGACATCTGTTTCGAAGGTGAAGAGGCGTTTGGGGAGCTTCGCATGAATCAATTGGAGTAAACAACGCCAATGTTTATTAATCACATTCTGAATCATTTCATTACTGAATGGACTGTAAGTGGTGATACAGACCAATCTATCAATATCAGATGTAGGCCTTTGTTGGAGTAAAGAATCGCGAACATAAAATCAGGCTCTTTTCATCAATCTCTTTACCAAAACGTTTTGTCATAACAGGAGGTTGAATATAAGTAATTAGAGGGAGGGTTTCCCCTCACTTAAAAGCATCATAATCCTGTTAGCAGTGAATGCGGCCTGACCTGAGGGACTATGGTTAGTAGAAGACGATTATAATTTTCTTTTCCTACTTGGTCATCTATTTTGGGACGTGTAGATGTCGAGGGACATGTCAGCCCTTTTCTCACTTGAGGTGTATGTTTCTTTCTTAGCTTGTTTTTAAACTGCATTGTTCTACCCTGGTGAGTTGGTACATTACATGCGGGATATATACTTTGGTCACAGTGGTGTGTTGTTGATTGTAAGCCATTGGATTAATGTAGCTTACCGCCTCCATGGTGTTTTTATTGTATGGTTTCTCTTGACGTTGAGTTTGTTTGTTTGTTTGTTTGTTTGTTTGATTATTTTATTTAGTATAGCGCTCCAGACCCAGGGGTAAATGGGCGCTTAAGGACAGGTTACATAGTTACAGTATAAAAGCAGTTATACAATTGTGGCGGAAATATGGCATATATGGTATGTACAGGCAGGTAGTAGGAAACAATTCAGAGTATGTACAATATATACAGTTAGTACTGAGCTTAGTCTATCTGAGGATTGCCTTCTCCAGAAGCCAGCTAATGACTAGTTTTCTGAAAAATTGGAAGGATTTGGTCAGTTTAATAGGAGTTGAAGTTAGTGGATACTTTCTGTTCCATTTTGACTGAACAGAATGCTCACCAAGGTCTGGCCCTGAAGAAGACTTTCCAGTTGAAACAAGTCTTCTATTATTGAGGAGCATCATCTTAATTTGATTACTGTATGACAGCAGTGGCAGGCAATACATCTCATTTGAGAATTACTTGCACCCACTGGGCTTCTAGTGGGCCAACTTCAGGATATCTATGTGCACATCTTGGTGTCATACAGTCTGCATGATCCCTCCACGGCACAATGAATCAAAGTATATTCTTTTGATAACCCTGGGTATGCACACCTCACCGTAGAGCGCATTTTGGACTAAAAGATGAACTTTCCTGTTAGAATATGTGTCTGTGATTTTGTACTGACTTTATGGATATGTGTTTAAGCCAAGTTATAGTTGTTAGAACTAGGCATTTTTTATATTGTTGATATGTGCAGTTGTTTATGCTTTGTATGTTTCACTTAAATGGAATGTGTTTGTGTATGCACATGTTATGCTCCACTATGTTTGTTTTTCATCTACAAATAAAACTGTTTTTTCATTAATTCTTTTCTATTAGGTTTTCCATTTAATGTTTGGTATTTATGTGTGACAGTCACTCTAGTAATTATAACCAATGAGAGATACTCTGGGGTGAGATACTCTGGGATTCTTTTAGAATAGTTCAAACCAGATTACATGTAGTATTTGATAAATAAGCTGTTTAACACGTTACTAAGGAGCACCTGTGTGTTTTGTAATTTTGTATCCCTGCTCCCCTTTTTTACGTCTGGGTTCCTTGGTGTTATAAAGATATCAAGGATACATTAAGCATACTGGGTGGCATACATGTCTTTTTTCTTGATTGGACAAGATGACTACAGTATTATTCCTCACCTCACAACAGACGAGATACAGGCACCGTCTGCATGAACTCTCTCCTATTCAGTGCCACATTACAGATTTTTTAAACCATTTGAGCAGACAAATGTGTAGCCTCCAAACGAAAACAAATGAAGGGATGCAAAATTCTCTGTTGCCCACCCCATCTCATCCCAGGCATTGCCCTTAGCATGACATGCAGCCATGAAAATAATGCAAGCATTGGCCCTTTCCTCAAGTCTCCTGATGCCCTTCCTCTGTGTTGCAATCAGGATAATAGAGAAAGCTACAGGAATTGCTACAGGAAACAGATCAGAAGCTGTACATTAAAGGTACATATAACTCAGCAGAGTTATAGAATAGAACACAACCTACCTTTAACATGACAGGGAAGTTACAGACTCCAGACAAAATGGCTTGAGTTCTGAGTTTAGAAGCCTAAAGAAAGTCACATTCCTCTCTTTGGAATTTCCCCAACATTTCCCATCTGCTCGCACCTAACTACACCTCTCCCATCTGCTCGCACCTAACTCCACCTCAATGATAAAAGACGATTGTAAACAACACACAAACCTGTTCGCGGCAAGGACAATATCCTGTGTAGCACTTTAAAACCCAGCCACTACAATATCTATGGTGTTTTTCAGTCACTATTGGACTTGTCCAAATTCGCGGAATATGTAAGCAAGGATTTCAGACAAGACTCACACCCTCCCATGGAAGTTCATATTTGATTGCCTACAGATTCTAGCGCTACTCACGATCCTGAAGTGGAAACAGGACCGTAGGCATAGCACCTGAAATGCTGCCCCAAACTTGCCAGAGGTACCATAGCACAACACAGGCTCTTCATTGAACCTGGTAAGTGCAGTGCTGTCAGAATCTAAACTCTCCAACTTTCTTCTTTAACTTTCTCCAATGCCTTCTGCTTACACATTTTTACTGATCAACCTCACATCTTATTGTAAAGGCTGGAGGGGGGTTTCTATACTCCTGCCCTCTGTATTGCAGAGAAGCACAGAGCACCCCAGACAAGATTCTCTATGCGATAGCAATGGACGAGCAAATCAATGCTCTCAGGAGGTGATGCAGGCTCGTGCGTAAGTGCAGTGTAGTCCCCAAGCCCCCACAAAGGAATGTCCACACACTATGTTATGTGCTAACACACCATTGAGTTGCCTGCTGATGAATATGATAGGATGGTCCCTCCCTAAGTCATCTAACTGGGACAAGACAGCTCCAATTCTGGTGTCACAGGCATCATTTTCAACAATAAAGGGTTTGCTGTTGTCAGGCGTACACAGCACAGGTGCCCTAAACAGACTTTCCTGCAAACCAATAAAGGCCCTCTGACAGTCTTCCGTCCAATGAGCTATTTGCCAATGGTTTGAGGTAAGGTCAAAGGTGCTCACAATTTTGGCAGCACCTATGGAGTCCACAAGCTCACCAGCCCTGGGCAATGGATGCGCGTCAGTTTTGGTGATGCATTGACCCGTCTGTAGTCTACACAGAACCACCAATCCTTGGTGCCTGCCTGGGAACTTGTCTTGGGGGCAAAGACCACTGGACTGGACCTGGAACTGGTTAAGGGTTCAATTACACCCAGATCCAACATCTTGGCAAACTCAGCCTGGATGTGGTGCTTTACAGTGTCTGAGATAGCACCTGCTTTTGACGGGTACACTGTCACCAGTGTCAATTTCATGCCTGCACCACGGTCTGAAGTCTGGTATCAGTGAGAACAGATGGGCATGCTACCGGAGCAAAGCCCTGCAGGCCCTCTGCTGCTCTGGTGTCAGATCTGGAGAGAGATACACTTCCTCCACTGAGCCATCCTGAGGGTTGCTATGCAGAAAACTAAGAACAGGCTCACTCTCATCCTCCTCTTGCTCTGAAGCTAGCAGAAGACATGAGACTTCTTCTTGCCTATGGAAAGGCTTGAGCCTGTTGATGTGGAATACCAGAGGGGCTACCCCAGGGACTCCCATGTCAACAAGATAATTGACATTGCCCATCTTGGAGATTATCCTGAAGGTCCAGTCCACTTATTATCCAAAGCTCGAGGCTTGGTGGGCTCCATCACAAGGATCTCCTGTACTGGAGTCCAATCCACTTGTGATGCTTTAAGGTCATGCCAGTGCTTGTTCAATTCCTGGCTGGCCTTACGATTTGCTGTCGCCTGGCCCATCATCTGTGTCATCCTCTACACATAGTCCACCACTTGCTTGGCCTGACCTGGAGGGGTGGCTTCCAAACCTCTTCTGATCAAGGCAAGGGGCCCCCTCACGGGATGTCCAAAGAGAAGCTCAAAGGGGCTGAAACCGACACCCTCTTGATGCAGTTCTCTATAGGCAAACAGCAGGCATGGCAGTAGGAGATCCCATTTCCTCTGTAGGGGCTCTTCCAAAGCACCCAGTATGCCCTTGAGAGTTTTATTAAATCTCTCAACCAGACCATTAGTCTGGGGTTTGTAGGAGGTGGAGAATTTATAGGTTACTCCGCACTCCTTTCACATTCCTTGCATGTAACTAGGCATGAAGTTGGATCCTCTGTCAGAGACCACCTCTTTAGGGAATCCAACACTCATCAAAATGCCCAGGAGACCCCTGGCAACCACCCTGGCACTAATGGTCCGAAGGGGTATAGCCACAGGGTACCTGGTGGCATGATCAACCAAAACCAGGATGAACCGGTGTCCACCTGATGTGGGGGGGTCAAGGGAACCAACAATAGGGTCTCTGTTCACCACAACCGAAAAGAGGAAGAGCTGACCTGGCAGGATTCCCACATGGACTCTGGTGCAGAAAACAACACAGAACACACATGAAAAAGGAGTACAGGACAAGGATATGGTGGCCCTGTCCCTCCAATGCATTCCCAGCATCACACTTATGTTCATTTTTCTTGATAAAAGTTCCAGAGTTCGATGTCAAATGTCTACAAAAGGTGATTCTGATCCACAGAATTCTGCTGGGCACTAGAGAGAGTACATACTTTGCTGTCTAGTGTGATGCCAGATGTTTTCAACGGTTGTATACTAATTGACCTTTTCACAATTGACCTCGGGAGAATTGACCTTGGGAGAATTGACCTAATTTAGAAGGTCAATTAGGACATATATGCGGGGGGACACCCCCCGCAGCCCCCCACCCAATCCAAAACCCCTGCAACCCTCCACCCAATCCCCTTATATTATTTATAATCCAAAACCAACCCAATACATATATAAAATAACTAAAATAATATAAAGGTCAATTGTGCAGAAGGTCAATTAGGACCACTATAATTAGGTCAATTGTGCAGAAGGTCAATTGTAAAAGGTCAATTTGGCTAATACCGTTTTCATCTACAACTACCATTGGCTCTACACAGCTGGAAATTCAATATGGGGTGCTACTGGGACTTGAAGATCAAATCATCTCAGGAACCACAGGTACTGCACAACCCAAACCCTGCTTCCTGATCTTTAGTATGAATATGGTAAGTACAACATAGGTACATATGTGTGCTATATAACAACAGTAGAAACAGAACTGCATTTACTTTGCATTGTGTGCATAATCAATGACCCCATCCATCCAACAATTCATCCATCATCTAGCCACCCACCCATCCATCTCATAAAATCATGAAATAATGGTTACATGTTATTTAATCATTCTGCAAAGAACAAAAACACAAAATAGTGGTGCAAAAATAAAGGTATCATTACAAAGTGTGCCTATTCAGACAATGGAGCACGTGATTGCATTGCTCTATGAATAGATCCTGCTGACATCCCCATGCCTGCGCCATTCATTCCAAGAAGTAAAATTTGCATATCAAGGGAAAACATTCCACTTTCGAAATAAAAATACTCAGAGGCATCCTGATGACTTAGACAACGTGTACAAAACTATAGAAAAATTGATGAAATGACATATCTACAAAGTATTGTGTTAAATTTAAAATATTGAAAGTGACTGTTACTAGTTGTTAAAATATCCTGCAACCCCAGATGTCAAAGACAAAACTGTAGAAATATTAAAGTTAGCATACTTCGAGTTGTAAATATCTATCCATGTGTTGCTCCATTTTGCAAGTTTTAATTTATTCGTTTTCCAAGAAGAAACACAGCTATCTAAAAATCATGTCCACGAAAATCGATCCGAAATCCAAGAAATCCCCCCAAAATACACCAAATGGCGTGATGAAATCCATGGCTTTTAAAGTTTCCACCAAGAAATACAACAATCCAAGAAGCATGTTTATGTAAATTGATCCAAAATCCAAGTAATCCCCACAAAAACATCTAAAGGCTTGATGAGATCTATGGCTTTTGCTGTTTCCAACAAGAGATGCAGCAATGTACAAACAGTGCCCATGAGAAGCGATCCAAAATCCAAGGAATCCCTGAAAAAGAAAAACCTGAAGTTTTGATGAACATCATCTCCTCGATCCTTTCAAACCCAGAAACTCTTACGATTGAAAACAGCTTCCTCTAGTGTCTGTAAACGAGAATCCGCGCAGATGCCTCCAGTGGTTTTAACGGGAACAGCATAGCATTGCATAATATCAACATTGAAGTTATTTTACGTTAACAAAGTTGAACGTTGCAATTACACCATCGAATAATGCCTCGTGTTCTTTATAGCTTTAATATCACTGGCCACTGAAATACACTAATAAAATTAAGCACCAAAAAACATCAGGGGATAAATCAAAACAAAAAAGACTAAACACATAAACAGAGGGATACATTAAAACAAAAGAAATGACAAATCAATGGCACAGCTGTAAAATGTACTACATACTGAGCACATTAAAAGTAACAGTGTTGGGAGATCCGGTTGATTTATGGGTCACCCAGTTGATGAGGTATTCACCCAGTTGATGAGATTCACATCAGGTTTGATCTATCATGGGTGTAGCAGGTAGGCTTTCAACCTGACAGCCACCAATGTCACAGCGAGCGAAAGGAACTTGAACACCTTTGAGCAATTTAGGGGTCACCCAGTTGATCAGATGTTTGCTCAGTTGATGAGAATCATATCTAGTTCAAACCCTAGTACACAATCTATCACAGGTGAACCAGGCAGGGTTTCAACCCCACAGTCTCTTCTACTACAGAGATAGAGGGGTGCTTGAACACGTCTGGGCTTGAAACAATACGTCACAGTCTCCTCCCACTAATAGAATTCCTGGGGCGAGGGTCAGTCCATGAAGGTGTGGGTGCTTCCATCCCCATCTAAGAGGCTGTGCAGTGGTAACATGATAAACAGTATCTCAAAAGGTTGTGCAGGGCATGCCTCTTAGATATAATGGGCATCATTCTGACCGGGTAAAGCTGCCAGGATACCGGAAAATGTGGATAACGTTTCTGGCACACGTTCTGGCGGCATTGCCACTGGGTTCTGAGAGCTGGAGTGATGTTGTAAATCCCCATTCATGGAGCCCCATATGACTCCATGAGGGGATTTGCCATCATTACCAGCACTGGAAATACTGTTGCCGATAATGATGCCATTTATTGCCGGTAGGGCACCTGCCCTAATGCAGGCACCTCATGGGCAAACCCGAACTTCGGCTGATCCGGTAAAGTGCCGGTATCCACGAATACCGGCACTTTTCTATCAGACCGGCCGACTCAGAATGTGGCCCATTGTATCTAAAATAGTGTTTAGATGTGTGTGCGATTTACCCGATAAAAAATATATGCATGTAGATAAATCACTGTCAGTTATGTATGTCTCACAACAGGTGTTGCTGAATCAAACAGTTCAAGACACTTTCCAAACAAACAACTTGCCAGAGGAAGGATTCATGTGTTGCATGATGTACATGAATACAACACACCACCATTCTAGGAGAGATAAAGGCTAATATTAAAGTAGAAAAAAGGAGTCTGTGCACTACCACTACGGGATAGATTGTGAGTCTGTGAGAATGAAGAACAGAGACATTATCATAGCTGCGTAACAGGCACTATGCAACTACTCTGTGTGCCGTGCCCTGCTCGCCAGAAAGACATGATGTGATATGCACAGTTGCACATGTGACCCAATGGCGAGGCATCACGTGCTCCCTCTGCTGATGTAGTCTCTCTGCTCTCAGTCTGTGCTGTCAAGCAGCACCACAGACATTTTCAGACAGCCTCCTCTGACAGCCTGAGAGTGAGCAATGAGCTGTGGCTTTGAAAAACAGGAGATAATTTCTCTCTCAACCACTGTCATGAATGGCACCTACTTGAGGGGCTTACCCACTACGCAGAAAGACTCCAACACCGGAGTATAGGAGGCAGGCATGTTTCCACTCAATATGGCACCCACTTTATTGTGTAGCTGCAAAAACAAGGTTCCATTGGTGTTTGCGGCATTAACATAAAGCGATTGGCACCTTGAGTGAACAAGTGGCTGCCTCATGTGCTTCTAACACTCATGATAAAGTTGATTGCAATGGTCAGGATCAGGTCAGGGAGGCACAGTAAGGGGGATGAAAAAGCCTATAAACTTTAGCAAAGCCGGTTGGACACATAGCCAAACAACATCTAGAGGCGGTGTGTCCCTCCTCTTCTTCAATCGTTCAATCGATCAATCAATCACAGGCCTAATTTGGCCAACAGCACGTTTCCATAAATTAGTAGTTCATAAAGTGCGATAGACAAACAGCGCTGTTTCCTAATAGTTAATTTGATAGGATTTTGACTTAAATAACTATTTCATGACAAGGGTTTAACACACAAAGGCCCTCATTACGACCCTGGCGTTGGACCATGGTGCTAATAGCACCATGGTCTATGCCGGTAACTTACCGACTCCACCAATGCGGAATGGGGAATTACCGCCCCATTCTGGGTTGGCGGGGTGGTAATTCCCCATGCCGGCATGGCCCTTCCCCATTCCCATTTTTGCCCCATAGCACCAAGGTCCCTTTGCGGGTTGGTTTTTAACGCCTGCAAAAAGCAGGCGTTAAAACCTCCAACCAGCAAAGGGCCATCGTAATCAGGCGTTAAGGGGTTAATGGCGGCGCCACCGTTTACGGCGCCATTAACCCCTTAATGCCAGGGTTGTAATGAGGGCCAAAGGGATGATCCAAAAGTACCACATGCATGAGTGCTGGTCTACGATGCAAACAGCCTTTAAACCTTAAGAAGAAGGTCACCTGTTGTAATGATGATCTTCTGCCCCTTAAGATCATGTGCCTCCTATGATCTTGTGCCTCCTATGATCATGAGCCTCTGCTGTCTTGTGCTCTTGGGTTCTAGAATCCGGACGCAAGATATCAGGGGGTTGTACCAGTGTCAGTTGATCTGGTGGAGTGGAAGGAGCAACTCACTGCTGTTTCTGCTCCCAGACAAAGGATTTACTTTTTCTGACATCCAGCCTCCTGCCTTTTTCATCGGCACTATTGATGCATTTCAAAGTTCTTTTTGACAGTAATTTATTGATAGTACAGAAAAACATAAAATGCAGTAAAGTCTCCAGTATTTTAGGATTACATTGACACCCAGAGTCCCCTCATGCTTTCACTCCCGTGTATGGGTAGTCTTTACAGAAATATGTTGAATCAGAATTTTTATAGCAAAGATCAATCATGTATATTTTTTACACAAACCTTCTGATCCTGCGAGGGTCTTTTAAGCGAAGTAAAATGAATGTACATGTTTTATAAGTTCTCCTTCTTCCCTTTGTGGATGATACAAGTCATGACATTGGGCCTCATTACGAGTATGGAGGCAGCCATGCCCAGAATAAGGGCATGCCTGCCTCCATACCGGGTTCCAGCTCCGGGTCCCTTCGATGGGGAATAACCTGGCCATTCCAACATTGGAGGACCCAGTAATTCCTCATTCAAAACACCCATCCTCATTCCTATTTGAGCTCCCATAGGGCTCAATGGGAATGGGGCGGGATCTAATAAAGGGCCCGTTAGTAACGGGCCCGGTATTAGCTCCCTGGTCGCCTTGCGGGACCCGCTAAGGACATCTGGTCTGACCAGACGTCCAGAGCGGGTCCCGCAAGGGAACCTCGTAATAGGGAATCCCGTAATGAACGGTGCCGGTCCCGTACCGGCAACCTTCACTACGGGAGCGCCAGGGTCGTAATGAGGCCCATTGTGTTTTCAAAATTAACTTTGTATTAGAACCGACGTTCTCTGGATTCCAGTGCCACTCAGTAAGACCACATTTTAGAAATTCTGCATTCGAGAATTTCAGCCATCCAACTCGGTGTTCAACATCGCTATTTAATAAATCACACAATGCATTGCGACTCCCCCATTGCCTTGGGTTGAGCCCATCTCCTTCATATCTTTACTTGCAGTGGTGTTGGATTTTGTGCCACCTATAACCAAAGCTCAGCCAGTCAAGTGGCACAGCGAGTAGTAGATTGCTCACTTTTTTGACATCCGTGCAGAGGCTGCTGACGCAGGTTTGAATCCCGGAGGGGCCAAACTCAGCCTTTCATCCTTCCGAGGTCGATAAATGAGCACCACACACCGTGGGTAATAATAAGCAGCACTCAGATACCTGAGGGTTCGTAGTGCTATATAAATGCCTAATTATTATTTATTGTTGACCATTTTTATGTGGAAACCTCTGATTTCATTGGAAACCTCAAATATCAGACCCATTTATTTTTACGTTTCCATTTTGGCTTCATATTACAGGATGCTGGATATAGTATATTGATTGTAATCAATGTCCTTTGCTTGGTTTAGGGTGCACACTCGTTTCTCTGCTGTTATCCTTGACCTCACTCCTGTGCACTCTTCTTTGACCCTGTTTCTCTTTGTATCAGTTCATCTTGTTTGGTTCTTTGCTATATATTTTCTTTGCCATATATTTTCTGGTGGAGGCGCTGGAGGGATGACATTGTTTCCTCGTTCATTCCCAGGCACAGAGAAAGATTGCGCCCTGCTTGGCCATGGAAGTTCTCATTTAACTCTTGTGCAGGTTTGTTACTTTTGCATCCAGTGGCCCGATGTTGTGTCTGGCTGTGGAGGATCTAGTCTGATTCCTACAGTACTTGCATCCTAGAGTGAAGCTGGTTAACTGTCCTTCAGCCAGTTAAGTTTCCCGCAACACAGGCCTTTCATAAAATGAAAGGCTGTTTTTTTTCCATGATGCTTACTCCATGGGATGGTGACATCTGTGGTCCAGATCTCTCCTGAACAACATGGCCCGTTTTCACATGATAAGGTGAGGGGGCAGGAGAGACATGGCAACAATTTCAAATCGTAAACAAAATCAAATGGAGAACATTTGCCTTTACATAGAACAAAAAACCACTGGATGGGTTGATATGAAACTTGGATTACTTGTAGTGGTTTGGGCCAACTGAAAACGTCATTCGGCCTAGTAAAAATCCAACAAGAGATTTGTGTTTTGTTTTTTAAAAATGTTAAATTGGCAAACAATTAAAAATGCTGTTCTCACAGTTTTGCTTGTGAACCGTTGATAAATTCAAAATGAAATGGGAAGGATTGGACCTGTTTGGTGGATACTAATCAGTGGGCAATGCTTTGTTGTGTTCTTCTCTCCGCACTCATCTTCTCAAAAGTAAACTAGTCGATCCACATTTTACAGGAGTTAATCAGCAGCTTTTAATATTTTTAATTTAGTTTTGGCCTTTCATGACATTTCCACAACATGTTTTGGAATGGCATTTTGTTTGTTTCATTGATTCTTTTCCTACCTGTTTGGTGGATGCCAGACAAATAATGTTCAGCTTCACAGCCAACGTGTCTCAAAAGACCCTGTGTTTGAAGACGCCAGGGAGGGCAAGCCCAAAGGGGTGACGTGCCATTTCCTTTAACATGTTCACGAACCAAGGCAATGGGATAGTGCGCATTTTTAAAACCCCTTGCTAATTCGTGTGACATTTGCCATTTTCTGACAGTGGGGTTGACACGCCAAAACATTGATTCCCAGATCCTAAGGGCGCCAAATGCCACCCTTAGTATCCAGAAGCTCCAACTTCCAGCCAATGGGGCACCGACTGGGTTGCAATGGATGTTGCAAAGAGCTTCACAGGATGCACGGAGTATTCAGCACTGCTGTTCGCCATGGTCCTCGGGCACTGCAGACGGGGTCAATGTGTTCACGTTCTTAGTGTCTGCAAGGCATCACATCTAGGGTTAGTGCAAATGTTCATCACGCCATGCCCAGCAGGCAGTGCATTTATGAACACATATGGTCATGGTGCCCCTACACAGTGTCCACTGGTGGAGGCACTGTTAAAGGACCATGGCCAACAGTCAAGCTGCAGCCACAGCATGAAGAGTTAATGCACCCAACCAAACCCTTGTGGGCATACCCTATGTAAATGCATATGTGCATTTGTAGAGATGTCGCGAGAGCCTCGCTCTCGCGAGATCTCGCTCGCGCCCTCGGCTCCGCCCCCGCGCGCTACGCGCGCATTACGGGACGAGCTGCGGACACGGACAGCTGCGTCCTCCCGGCTCCTCCGAGCACGGGATTAATTTAACATTATAGCTGCACCGTTTCTTCCACTGCAGCCCAGCCCCAGTTGGCCACGTTGGCCTTTGTAATTCCGGATGTCATTTATGCAAGATCAGTTCCAGTGTTATCAGGAAAATAAAGCCCTGGTGAAATCCCTGCCTGGCTCCTGTCTTCCTTCAAGTATTAATTTACTACATAAATTGGCGACGAGGATCACCACGAGAAACCGCGCAGAAACATGCAGGGAGCCACGCCGCCACCACCCTTTCTACAAACGCCAGGTAGGCCTGCCATTCCTTGGCCACAATGGCAGCCCCTGTTCACGACATACGTGGAGGCTATGGGTTGATCAGGATTTTCAGCGGTGAGACGCAGGGCCATGCTACTCAATGCCTTAGGGGTGGAAGGGCAAAGAATATTCGAGGGCCATACCCCGATACTAGTAGATGACGACAATGATGATGTGTTTAAGGAGGCGGTTAGAAGAATCATTAAGAGGTTCGCCAGCAAAGAGAACACAGTACTCCATAGAATAAGGTTTTACACTCGAAAACAAGAGCAGTCTGAACCCGTCGATGACTACGTCACGAAATTAAGGGAACTAGCAGCCCTGTGTAACTTCGGCACCAATGCGGAAAACCGCATATGCGACATGCTAGTCGTCCACACCAACAGTCGGAAAGTCCAAGATAAGTTCATCCTCGAAAAAGAGCTACAGTTAGAAAAAGCCGTCGAAATTGCCAGAGCAGTAGAGGAAACAGCGGGAAGAAGGAAAGAGTTTACAGGGGCCCAAGTTCCCACCGAAATACAAGCGGTGGGATTCCATCCGAGAAAGGAAAAGTTTGCACCAGACACGAGAGAGGCAAGAAACAGCAAGAAAGAACCCCTCAAGTGTCATAGATGCACCAGCACCAAACACCTGGCATTTGACAGAGAGTGCCCAGCCAGAGACAAGGAGTGCTCCGTCTGCAAACGCATAGGACACTTCTCGATAGTGTGTCGATGGAGGAACAAGAAAGTCACAAGCCTCACCACAGAATACACAAGGGAAAGGGAATCCTCTTCAGATGAGGAGGGTAGACCCACAGTCATAATGGTGAACAGCACATGAGCCAGGAGAGAGAAGCCCCACTGCGTGATCAAAATCGATGGAAGAGAGACAAGAGTCATGGCAGATTCTGGGTCGGACCTCACCATCTTACCCCTTCAGACATACAAAGACATGCTGGGTAAAGAGAAAGTGGAAGTACTCACCACACGACACAAGCCCACGGTGTTTGGGGGGGCTTCAGTCGAACTGCTAGGGTATATCAACGGCAAAGTCGAATTCAAAGGAGGAGAAACCATCACCAGAGTCTACTTCAGCCATGAAGGGCCTGCTGTTTTGGGCTGGGATGATCAGGACAAACTAAAAATCAGACTGGATCCCAGCACAGAAGATCAAGTTCTATCAGTCCATACGAGGAGCGAATCCGTTGTCAAGAGCGATTACCCAACACTTTTCTCGGAGGAGCCGGGGCACATTAAAAGTTTTATTCACAAAATTGTGCTCAAAAGAAATGCCGTCCCTGTCAAGCACCGGGTGAGACCAGTACCGGCCACAGCAAGGGACACCCTTAGACAACAGCTAGACAAAATGAAGAAGGAAGGAGTGATAGAGGAAATTGAAGCGTCCGAATGGTTGAGCCCAGTCGTCCTGATAAAGAAACCCCAATCACAGGAATTAAGGGTGTGCATAGACCTGCGCAGCCTCAACTTAGAAGTTATCACGGACAATTACCCGCTCCCAAGCATAAACGAACTCATATTATTAATGAAAGAGGCCAAAATATTCTCAAAACCTGACATGAGAAATGCATATCATCAGATACAGCTCCACGAAGAATCGAAACCCCTTACGGCATTTATCACGCCATTTGGCACGTTTCAATTCACCAAAATGCCTTTCGGGTTGTCATCAGCTGCATCGGCCTTTCAGCGCATGATGGACGTCCTACTAAGGAAAGTCAAAAATGTGGTATATTTTCAGGATGACATATTGGTTTATGCAAGGGACAAGCAGACGCACGATACCACCCTCAAAGTGGTTCTCAACAAACTACAAGAAGCAGGAGTGCGTTTACGTCACGAGAAATGTTCATTTGGAGTAAAAGAAGTTGAATATCTGGGGTACAAGATTTCGGAAAAGGGCATCAGCCCAAAACAAAATCTTATGCAAGCCATCACCAAAGCTCCTGAACCCACCACCAAAGAAGAGGTGAGGTCTTTTCTGGGATTGGCTGAGTACTATGCGAAATTCATACCAAAGTTTTCAGAAACCACTTCACCCCTACGCGATCTACTCAAAAAAGGGACAGAATTTTTGTGGAGAGAACCCCAGAAGAGGGCGATGGACACCATAAAGCAACACATCATGAAAGCTCCATGTCTTCAACCCTTTAACCCAGAGTGGGATACGGTCATTACCACTGACGCCAGTGCGTACGGACTAGGAGCAGTGCTAACGCAGAGGAGAGGTGACACCGAACATGTGGTGGCCTTTGCGTCGAAGGCACTATCAGAGGCGGAACAGAACTATTCCACCATTGAAAAAGAAATGCTAGCATGCGCATGGGCAGTCGAACATTTCAGAACATATGTGTGGAGCACAAAGTTCAAGCTGGTGACAGATCACAAGCCGCTAATCCACATGCTTAGTCCGGGAGGCACCAAAACATCCACGCCCAGACTAGCTCGCATTGCAGCGAAACTACAGGAATACACATTTGAAATCCATCACATCTCCGGATGGGAAAACTCGCAAGCCGACTGCATGTCGAGACTGCCAGAAAACAAGGAAAGGGCTACCACATTCCTACACGGAGAATGCATTGTCGCATCCATATCAGACATAAGGGCCCCAGACTACCTGGAACTCAGTGAGAGACACTGGGAAGAAGAGGACGTGAAGGACCCAACCATGGCCAAGATTCGCAAATGGATCAAAGAAGGTTGGCCAAATGAGAAAATGCTGCCGGAAGGCATGAGACCATATTGGAAGGTGCAAGATGAGTTGTCGGAAACGGAGGGGATAATCATGAAAATGGATCAAATCATCCCCCCCACAGGAATGAGGCGCACCATTCTCTGCAGGGCCCATGCGGGACACCTCGGGAACACGATGACCCGCCGCAGGGTGAGAGAAGCTTACTGGTGGCCGTCTATGGACCAAGAAATACGCGCCATGATAGAGCGCTGCCATGAATGCCTAAACAGTGACAAAAGACTGAAGGTTCGACAAGCACCTCTCATACCCACGGAGATACCAGAAGCGGTATGGTCCAAAGTGGGCATAGACTTCATAGGGCCCCTGGAGGCGATGGAAACGGAACACAAATACGGCATAGTGCTGGTCGACTATCTATCCAAGTGGGTGGAAGCCGAGTTCGTGCCGAACATAACCACAGAGACGGTCATACAGGTGCTCACTGAAATATTCCAAAGGGAAGGCCTCCCCAAAGAAGTCGTCACAGACAATGGAGTGCAACTAGTTTCCAAAGACATGGAAGCATTTTTAAGAAAGAACCACATCAAACAAAAGAAGGCGGCCTTGTATCACCCCCAGGCAAATGGACTTGTGGAGAGGGCGAACAGGTTCATAAAAGGGGCCATCCAACTCGCAAAAGCGTCGGGAATGGACCCCCTCAAAACCACCAAAGAAGCCATAGCGGCCCACAGGCTCACGCCAAATGGAATTACTCAAATTTCCCCGTTCAAAATGTTGAGAGGGAGGAGTGCGGCATCCACCCTCATTCCACCATGGCTGGCGAAAGTAAGGGAAGATGAAGCTGTTAACATGACAGAAGTGGTATGGCGCATGGAGAGAAACAAGACACGCATGAAATCGTGATGAAAGAAGAAGGACGAAGCAAGCGCCCAACATAGAAGAAGGGGACTGGGTCAAAATCAAACTGCCAAGAAAGGACCAAGCCACGGGATCCCGGTATAGTCGGCCCATAAAGGTAACTCACAAAGGAACAAATCATGTCCGCACAGAAGAGGGGCGCACGTGGAACTTTGAAAGGGTAGCATTATACCAGCGAAGGCAAGAAGAAGCGAGAACCCCAGAGACACCCCACGTAGAGACTGAAAGAGAGGACCGGAGAAACGAGGAACGAGAACCAGAAGGAAGCGATGGAGAAAGAGACGAAACCGAAACAGAACGGGAAGAACCCAATGTGAGTCCAGAACCGGATCAGCAGAGACCATGCCCTGCAACCAGTGAGAGGCCCCGAAGGGAGCACAGAAGACCGGTGAGATACAATGACTATGTGTTACAGTGAACCCGTTCCGTATTGGAAAAAGGGAGGTGTGTAGGAATGTCGCGAGAGCCCCGCTCTCGCGAGATCTCGCTCGCGCCCTCGGCTCCGCCCCGCGCGCTACGCGTGCATTACGGGACGAGCTGCGGACACGGACAGCTGCGTCCTCCCGGCTCCTCCGAGCACGGGATTAATTTAACATTATAGCTGCACCGTTTCTTCCACTGCAGCCCAGCCCCAGTTGGCCACGTTGGCCTTTGTAATTCCGGATGTCATTTATGCAAGATCAGTTCCAGTGTTATCAGGAAAATAAAGCCCTTGTGAAATCCCTGCCTGGCTCCTGTCTTCCTTCAAGTATTAATTTACTACAGCATTATAGGTATATGATTAAAAATAAACACAAACACACGTTGCCAAGGGAAGTTATATTTCTGTATTATGATAGTAAATGTAATATAAACCAAGTTGAAATATCTTGCACATACGCTGAGGATACCTTAAGTTGAATGGATTTTATGGTTACAATGCAAACGTTAAAGCTAGTGAAAATCGGCAGATATGTTTTAATAACAGAATGATAACTCTCGCTGCCATGGCAACTCATGACATCAAAGGAGTCCCATTATGACTTTTGAAAGTCTGTTTGTATAAGTTGGCTTTACTTTAATTCTGTTCAAAGGAAACATAGGAAATGACATGTTCAGAGCCATTCACAATGTTCCCATGACATTTCCTGTGATTATTTTACTGCCCAGGTCAACTGAGAAGCAAGTGACCGATCTCTGCTCCTCCAGGCTGCTCGTATGCAGTAGCCAGTCGGATAATATGCCCTTGAACTATTCTAGTGGCCTATATTCGGTCATAAAATTAAATCTATAGAAGGACAGAGGTGGTCAAGTGTTCAGCTAAGTAGCAAAGCACTTTGAAGTTAACAAGGCAGTGTTTCTTGCAAGGAAAGTGTGGTTTAGCAACAGTAGCCTAAATGCAAGGTCAGGGGCATTAAAAACACCCAGGAATTAGCACATGATTGTGTGTAAAACGGGAACACGAGGTAATGTACAGGATAACCCGCCCGTGCTTTTGTTTTAAATAATGTGTTGAAATGGTGCTTTGTACACACAATCATTGAGAAAAACAGTGTAAAAAGCCATACAATTTAAAATTGGTTTTCTAGAGTAACACATGAAAAGATAAAATTGATGTCATGTTACCAACAGTACATAGGAACAGTTTGCAAGATCTTCAGGCCTGTTTTGAAACTCATTGACATAATTCCCATTCTAAATTATTTTCGTGAATATGTGCACATCACATATGCCACCGTTTCCAGCATGAATCACTTTAATGATGTTGTGCACACAGTATATGTCAACAATCTAAATCAGAGCAGATTTGGTATGAAAGTGGTTACTGGTGGAGGTCCCTATTCTCCCAGTCTGTCTTTACTGACCATCAACACTGAAGGAGGAGGAGGAGCATATAACCCTTTCCACAGCGCGGAGCGCAGCACGGGAGCAAATGTCGTGTGGCGGTGGTTACTGGTTGAGCTCCCTATTCTCCCAGTGTGTCTTTACTGTCAATCTACATTGAAGGAGGAGGAGGAGCATATAACCCTCACCACAGCGTGGGGAGCATGGCACAGGAGCAGAAGTGGTGTAGCAGTGGTTACTGGTTGAAGTCCCTATTCTCTCAGTATGTCTTTACTGTCCATCAACATTGAAGGAGGAGGTGGAGCATATAACCCTTTCCACAGCGCGGAGCGCAGCACAGGAGCAAAAGTGGAGTGGCAGTGGTTACTGACGTCCCTATTCTCCCAGTCTGTCTTTACTGTCCATCAACATTGAAGGAGGAGGAGGAGCATATAACCCTCCCCACATCGTGGGGAGCATGGCACAGGAGCAGAAGTGGTGTGGCAGTGGTTACTGGTTGAGGTCCCTATTCTCCCAGTGTGTCTATACTGTCCATCAACATTGAAGGAGGAGGAGGAGCATATAACCCTTTCCACAGCGCGGAGCGCAGCACGGGAGCAAAAGTGGTGTGGCAGTGGTTACTGAGGTCCCTATTCGCCCAGTCTGTCTTTACTGTCCATCAACATTGAAGGAGGAGGAGGAGCATATAACCCTCCCCACAGCGTGGCGAGCACGGCACGGGAGAAGAAGTGGTGTGGCGGTGGTTACTGGTTGAAGTCCCTATTCTCCCAGTGTGTCTTTACTGTCCATCAACATTGAAGGAGGAGGAGCATATAACCCTCCCCACAGTGCAGAGTGCGGCGCAGGAGCAGAAGTGGTGTGGAATTGATTACTGGTTGAAATCCCTATTCTCCCTGTGTGTCTTTATTGTCCATCAACATTGAAGGAGGAGGAGGAGCATATAACCCTCGCCACAGCGCAGAGCCCAGCGCAGGAGCAGAAGTGGTGTGGAAGTGGTTACTGGTGGAGGTCCCTATTCTCCCAGTCTGTCTTTACTAGCCATCAACACTGAAGGAGGAGGAGGAGCATATAACCCTCCCCACAATGCAGAGCCCAGCGCAGGAGCAGAAGTGGTGTGGAAGTGGTTACTGGTGGAGGTACCTATTCTCCCAGTTTGTCTTTACTGGCCATCAACACTGAAGGAGGAGGAGGAGGGGCATATAACCCTCCCCACATTGCAGAGCGCAGCGCAGGAACAGAAGTGGTGTGGAAGTGGTTACTGGTGGTTCTTGGTGGAGCGGGGAGGGTTGCCTACCCAGGAGCTGGTCAGTTAGCCATGTGCAACGCCACGTTTGTACTTTCCTACCGGTGACCAAATGGGAAAAATGCCCTACCATCTGTAAGATTTACAACTTTTGTTATATCTGGAGTTTATATTATAATCCTTGAAAATTAAAGAGATGCGCCAGTCTGCGCTGGCATTGCACTGGTAATTCGCCAGGAGGGACTCTTATGGTTGGAAACCTTAGCAGGAGGAGGGCCTTTTTTAAGCTCTCCCTGCATGCATTAGTGTTACAGATCGAGTAACTGCGCTTTTATTTTCACATTAACGTTTGAATCAACAGGAGGAGGGGTTGGGGGAGAGATGGACTCAGGCTGCTCCTTGAGTTGTTGGCGTTCGCTGGCCCCGCTCCCCTGGCGTTCTTGAGGTGTGGGAGCTGGTGGTGAGATGCAGACCTTTCACACAATATTTATTTCCTTTGAAGCGCATCAAATTTTACACGGCTTGCACAGCTTTCATCGGTTTCATTCGGGCGGGCGGTTTGCGGACCGCGGTTGTCTATATTTGCTTCCTGGTTTGAGGACGCTGTGGACACTGTGTGCATTGCGCATGCCCGAAGGTTTGTGGGCTTGGCTTGGCACTGGCCCCGCCAATACGACACTACTGTGATACAGCAGCTCTTGCCTCGTTGATTTTACTGTTTATTCTTATTTTCAAACCTATCCTTTACTCAATGTTACTTTAGTGCAAATTGCTTCAAACTGATTTTAGTGCTTAGTTGCGTTTCACTGTGCATTTAACTGTTTTAAAAAACAGTTTTAAGTGTTTTAGGTGTTCTTTTATTATTTTATTGTAATTTTGTATTTAAGGTGGAAAGCTCCTGTGCTTAATTTTTATTTTTGGCCCAGACATGGTGAAAAGAAAAGCGAGGGATGAGGGTAGGTCAGGGGCACCTGGGGCATCGGCTGTGAAAGCCAAAAAACCCAAACTAACAACAATTTGCCGGAAACTCACTAAGGTAAAACCCCAGTCATTACAACGCTTCCTGGATATGTACCTGGAAGATATGGCAGGAAAAATTGAGTACCGTAATGTTGTTACAGAAAAGTCAATTTGGGATGCTGCCTCGGGCATTGGGGGGACCCTAAATGATAATGGAGTTGTAGAGAATATTCACAAGGAGGGTATGGATGCTGCCACGAGTCTAGCGGCCAAGGTGATATCTCTATTATGGTGCTGAGGGACAGTATCCCTTCTGCTGTGGACACTCTGAGGGGTATGGAAACTGTCAGGGAGGAGGGTATAAAAGGTGAAAATGGGAATAGAGTTGGGGAGGTGTAGGGGTGAGTAGTGGTTCCCTCTTTCACGGACTCCCACCTGTAGTTGCCTGGGTGGAAGTACGGGAAGGGCAGACAGCAGGATCTAAATACCTCCTCTGCGGGAGAGGAGTACAAGCTTTGGCATCACTCCTAGACAAAAAATGTAAGCCCTTGCAGACCATACTAGAGATGCTGCAGGCGTTTAACTCTGGGATAATGAGTACCCTGCCCATACTTGATGACTCAATCAGAGACCTAAAAAAGAGTGGGGGAACTTGGTAATGATGGGGTGGAGAACAAGGCCAAGATGGGTGGTGTGGTTGATGGAGAGGTGATGGGGGAGGTAGCGACACACACAATGGAAGAGCAAGGGACTC